>NC_068988.1:40005442-40007481 GCF_001194135.2 Octopus bimaculoides | reverse complement strand
ACACATATTTGTTGATAGATAGATAAATAGATAGATAGATAGATAGATAGATAGATAGATAGATAGATAGATAGATAGATAGATAGATAAAAATACGTTTGTCAATAGGTAACGTTTCATATTGAATATCTATATACAATAATCAATATTTCTTTATTACGTTTATTTGCTGTGTGATGAGGTATTGAATAATGTATGCCTGTAAAACATGTAAAGCCTGATGTGATTGCATTTTGCTATTGAGACGTAAATATGCATGCGCATATACGTATGTGCACGCGTATCTATGCGTATCGATATGGCTACCATACGTCCGTGTCTGATTGATATTGTCCTAGTAGATCTATATTGTTCAGGAGTCGCACAGATTTCAAATTCTACCTCATATGTTCTGTTCAAATCAGAATTAATTTTGGTTTATATGATTTTCATTCTGGTTTAACAGAATATTGGTAGTAATTATTCGTTCTTTCGTAAAGCTAATCATCTGTAGCAGACACTCGATTACCGTCTGAAACTTCACTCCCCATCTTTCCTCTCATGCAAAACAAAAATATTAAAAATTTAAGTGAAATTACCTAGAAACCATTGGTCTACTGGTAGCACTACGGCTAAAGAGGGAGTAGTAGGTTCCCTTGCTCACAGTATACGGACGCAGATCATATGTCGTTATCCAGCCGGAAAAGATGTTTTCCTGGGGCTCAAAAGTAGTAACATGATCCTACGTAGGACTGCCACTTTGCGTTGGCAAATATACTTTACTGTACAATACTGTTAGTAAATATTTCTCGCTTACAGATTTTAAATTAGTTGTTTTTCTCTTTACGAGATCAGCATCTATGTGTCGCTTTAACAGTATATACTGTGAGGAAGAGCGAGTGGTTGGTATCTCTAGCCGGTGATTGTCCAGGACCAACGAAGGGAAATTACGCAGAAACCACTGGTCTACTGATATCCTTACGGCTAGAAAGGAAGTAGTAGGTTCCCTTGCTCACAGTATACGGACACAGATCCTGTGTCCGTAGTCAGCTGGAAAATATGTTTTCTGGGGCTAAAAAATAGTACAGTGATCCTACATAGGACTGGCACGTTGCGTTGGCAAATAGACTTTACTAAAAACAGTTAAATATTGGGTAAATAGAAGTTTTCCTAAAGAAATCAAACTGTCCCCATGGTTACATGAATTCTTTTTTGGAATTTCAGGATTAGTTTTTCACTTTACAACAAAAGCAACTCATTAAAGCCTGTTTTGAGTAGAGCGCACATGGTACTGCTTAAATCTAACCGAAACATCTCCCACTCACAGTCACGCTAGATTCGTCTCTTCTTTTTTGTCTTTAATTGTTCATTAAGATAAGATTACCACACAAAATTCCTTTCTTCTTCATACCCAAATCAAATTCTCCTTTGCCCACACTTGTATATTCACGCATATTCATTTATCTCCTGTCGTTTTATCTCCTGTCTGTATACGCAGTATTATTTGCTCCTGTACACATAGAAATTCTATCATATTTAGCTAACGTAAGTGTACCCTACCGTACTCAGGGGAGAAAAGAAGGAGGAACGCTGAGACATGTGTCAGAGTCCTTCTTACCCGATTATATCACAGCAACTACTCTCTCTGTCTCTCTCACTCTCACTCTTTCTATCAAACCACTTCCTATTTGCGGAACATTCTACCTAACACTCTTTCATTCTGCTCAGACTGCACTGCCGTTCCTCGACATCTCATTTTCAAGAATATGTATCCCATCTCTACATGTTCTCACCTCCTCGATTCTGGTCATTAACCACATGCTATGTGGGAAACTACCACATCGTATCGTCTTTTAAGCCTTCCCTTCTTTTATCACTGAGGTAGGTTTGAGCACACAATGGGAATTAGATTTCACCTTTTAATTCTTGAGCATGAAACTAATAAACTAGTATATCTTTCATTGTTATTATTTTATAGCCATCAAATGTTTCTCAAATATAAATACACGTATAGATGCATACACACGCACACATGCACGCACGCACACACACACACACAC
>NC_068988.1:40004060-40005432 GCF_001194135.2 Octopus bimaculoides | reverse complement strand
CACACACACACACACACACACACACACGTACACACACATGCTATGGGTATTCAGGCACATACGAGAAGGCTCTGCGTAACTAGCTGGATGAGGTGTTCTCATGGGGCTAAAAAAGCAGTATCTTCTGTTTAGATGGCGATGGATATTACTTCTTAGTGTTGATACTTTTTTGTCTCTTATAGGAGATTTTATGCATGAGTTAGTTCGTTTGTTGCAAGATCACTGAATGTATCTCACTAATGCTACATATTGCAAGCTGGAGTGAACTAACGCTCTGTCTAACAGACGAGGATGCATCACTAAAGATGACCAGAATTAAGTAAAAACCGCACGAATTTGTAGTCACAAAAGCAGGAATAGTTGGGAATTTTCTCAGTGCTTGCAATATATATCAAGTGCAGAGTGAACGGAGTAACCCACGAGTGGAGGAGTATCATCTGTTCATTGTGAATATCCATGCTTAGATGGCGATAAATATAAATTCTCAATATATTTACTGCTTTCGTCTTTTACGGAGATTGTCTTCACATGCAAGTTTCCTTTATATATACATATATATACAAAAATCCTATGATTATAAACATAATTATAATTATAATTAGGTTTCAGTAAATTGCTTCAACACATACGGAAATTTAGCAATAGCAGTTAACTACTATTCCTCAATTATAATTATGCTTATAATTATCGAATTTTTGTATAAGGTTACCGATAAAGGTTATTTTAACATACCGAACTACTGGGTAAAATTATTGATTATTAAT
The DNA here is from genome assembly GCF_001194135.2 of Octopus bimaculoides. NCBI lineage: Eukaryota > Metazoa > Mollusca > Cephalopoda > Octopoda > Octopodidae > Octopus > Octopus bimaculoides. The sequence continues at coordinate 40,004,668 of NC_068988.1, read as the reverse complement.
TAATTAATTAATTAATTAATTAACTAATTAATTTTACTTTTTATTATTATTGAAAATATAATTCACTCCCTCATAGTAAACTGTTGTTTCTACAGGATTAGTTGTAACACACTTGGGTGATTAGGGGGAAATGCGAGTATTCACTCGTCTCTATAAATCCGGAAGCGTTGGTTTTGGATATTAGCTACTCAATGACGCTTGATCGAATATGTATTTAATTATTAGTACTCTCAAATTTACAATTGATATTCTACAATGAAGGCGGAAATAAGTGAGTAAAAATAAAATTTTACACCTCTTTAATCCAGAAACGGGTATGTAGTTGATCATAACCGGGTGGATTTGCTACTTTTTCTCCTAACCTACGTGAATTGAGAGTATTGCTGAATGGGATATATCTTATGGTAGAGGAATAGTATTTAACTGCTATTTCTAAATTTCAGTATGTCGTGAAGCAATTTGCTCAACCCCAATTATAATTATAGAATCTTTGTATAAGGTTACCAATTAAGGTTATTTTAACGTACCGAACTACTTGGTAAAATTATTGATTATTAATTAATTAATTAATTATACCCTTTATTATATATATATATATATATATATAT
>NC_068988.1:39999486-40004050 GCF_001194135.2 Octopus bimaculoides | reverse complement strand
GTGTGTTTATGTGTGGATGTGTGTGTGTGTGTGTGTGTGTGTGTGTGTACTTATATCCGTATGCATATAAATACACATTTATCAAATAGAATATGAATTTCACACAGCCCGAAGAGATTTGCTTGTAAATGTATAACTAATCGTTTGTGACTTCAATGATAAATATTTAAAATATTGCCAAGAAGCACCTCTATACACATATCTATGTATAATATATGTACACACACACATACACACACACATATATATATGTATATACACACATATATATCTATATACATGTACATACACATATGTATATACATATGTATATACACATATATATACACACACACATATATATATATACATATATATATGTGTGTGTGTATGTGTGTGTATGTAGATATGAATGCATATCTCTGTGTAAGTATGCGTGTGTATATCTGTATTAAATATATTTATTCATTTCCGATCTCGCTATGAATATTACGTCCATGAATATTACTTCCCCCTGTATATTTTAATTTTCTGTTCTTTCAATATAATCTGAACAAATTTTAAAAAATTATTCCCATTTAATCAATACAAAAATCGTAAGTTACTTGACAATATATTCATAAATATAAACGTATGTTTCTATGTATTTTTACGCATAAATAAATATATACATATTTATAATATGTAAAATATATATGGGTTCATTATAAATGTGTGTATGTGTGTGTGTGAATGTGCGTATGATACTATTATAAATTATGCTTACATACAGAGATTGCGGAATATAAGGGAAATGGCACTTTCGTTTAACTGTTCTACTGTGAATATAAGAAATGCAGGACAGTTCTCGTATGTGTATATGTGTTCATATGAATTATGAATGCCTTGTAAGTTACTGATGTAGCCCTGTCACATCATTTTCCGCAGATCCTCAGATTTGAATATGCTAAAATGGATGAGATCTCTTATCTCGAAAGAAGTCAAATTGTTGAGGCATGGATGTTTGGAACTTCAGTCACAGAAACTATTGAAAAGTTCAATGTTTCGGGAGATAAATTATCTAAAATCAGGTTAGCACTCCAACAGCGAGATAAAATAAACTTTACCAAGCATAATTCTCGACAAAAAGCAAAGCTCCATGTGAGAGGTCGCCGGGTATTGAAGCATATTATGTCTAAACACTATCGAGAAACAGCAGAAAAAGTGACTGCAGAGCTAGGCTATCACATTCCCAGCTCGGTGTGAACCAAGTAGTTCGTCATGCGCTCCATTCGAGTGGTTACAGTTGAGTGTCTACAAATGATAAACTGTTTGATTCCTACAGTGTAGTGTGGAGGTGGATCTCCGCTGATTTTGGCACCATGTCACGGACTGTCCTTTTATTTGTTCTATACAGCAGAGTTAACGATATTCATAATCTAATATTTTGGCTGTTCATGCTCATCGAATGGTACATGCAATACAGTGGTATGTAAGGGAGATTTGCAATGCTAATGTTATTCAAACTGGTACAAAATACGCTTCCATAGACCACTTGGATCGGTTGCCACAATCACCGGATCACAATATAATCGAACATTAATTATGGATTTTTGACTAGCAAATTAAGTGCGATTGTTACACTGAAAGTGCTAAAGCAGTTTTTATTGCAGTAACCGTTGAGAAGCTGTAAGAGTAAATTCAATGACGTATTATAGCTATGATTGATACCTAAGCAAGACACACTCTGAATGAAATTCAAAAGATCCTATTTCTATTATTTTGTTCAAACCATATAAATGTAAATGTATACGTGTGTGTGTGCGTATGTGTGTGTGTGTGCGTGTTTGTGCATGTGTGTGTGTGTGTGTGAGCGTGCGTGCGTGTGTGGAGTCTATATATATTTGTGTATGTATATACACACACACACACACACACACACACACAAGCACACAAGTGCACATGCATACATGCTTGGTATCAAAAAGAAAATATCAACGATTACAATTTTAATATAAAATGCTTCAAAAAATATTCGTGCGAAAGCAAACAGTGGATCATAAGATATTTTCAGAATAATATTCATAGCAAATAACTAATCTAGGTGAAGTAACTGGCTATTTTAAACATAATTAAAATGCAATCATACATTTTCTTGTCGGTTTGAAAGGGAGTGACAAACATGAAATACTAGTGGAGCTGAATCATCCACTATAGTCGTATTTAAATGAGATTATATCTACTTTTTGTTCTGTTCTAGACAACATTTGTACTACACAGATTGAACTGCGCTTGCCAGCTGGTTCATTGATCGCGTCCATAATAGATTCATTGCTCCCGTCCATTTTGTCGCTTAAATTCAAGATTTATCTATCACCTCTAGTGTTATGTTATGTTTACTGTGTAGTATTAACGTTACTGTGATGAACACCCGAGCAGAAAAAAGTAAAATAATCAACTGTATGAAAATGTGATTCTGTTTCGTTTTCAGTTTGAAATCAATAAGCTTCACTATTATTGTGTTATTTAATTACTTCAGTGAAATGCAAAGATGCTACTTTTTATTAATTTTGAAACCGGCTTTCCAATTATACAATTGTACAACAATATTTTAGCTTGTGAAAATATCTGGAGATAGTATAAATATTATTCTGTGGACCTAGCTATATTTTTCTATCAACATTTTGCAAAATGCTTTTTTTCCCCAATCGATATATATACATTAAACAGAGACAACACACACACACACACACACACACACACACACATATATATATATGAAAAGACAGCGCATAAAATATGCTAATGATTACAGTGATACAATATTGAGAAGAAGAAGAAGAAGAAGAAGAAGAAGAAGAAGAAGAAGAAGAAGAAGAAGAAGAAGAAGAAGAAGAAGAAGAAGAAGAAGAAGGATTTCAAAAGTATGGAAGGGAAACAAGAAAAGGCAAAATGATGAAAATAGCAAAAAGAAAAAGAAGTCACCAATCAAAAAAAAAAGACAGAAACGGAAATAAGTTGCAGAAAAAATACCGGAATAAGAAAAAATAAACCAAACCAGAAAGATGTGTTGAGACTGATAGAAAAATTAAAAGACCAATTATACTGTATAAATAAGAGGTTTTATCACTTTTTCCACTCCACATTGTATGCCAACAATTTTAATGGAAATCGAAAGGAAAATATGATAAACGTTTTAGTTGATAGAAAAACATGACTGTTTTTAATTTAGACAAATCTTTAGATATTTATATTGTCTACAAGACATCATTTTTTAATTTGGAAACACGTTTTTACAAGAATATTATATCTCAGTATAGGTCTAGAGCTATGTACTAAACGTATTTGTTAATTTTATGATCATATTTCCGAATTATATTTAGAAAATGATATCACGTGTATCTATCTTTCTACCTTTCTTTCTATAAGACGCATGGCTCAGCACATTATAATCTGGTTCACAATCATAAGGTAGTAAGTTGGATTGCAGGACCAAGCTGTGTGTTGTGTTCTTGAGCAAGACACTTTATTTCACGTTACTCCAGTTCACTCAGATATAGAAATAAGTTGCGACGTCATTGGTGTCAAACTATATTGGCCTTTGCCTTGGATAGCATCGGTAGCGTGGAGAGCGGAGACTGCTGTGCATAGGCGATTACTGCTCTTCCATAAAAAAAAACTTGCCTGGACTTGTACTTTGGAGGGAAACCTTTTAAGTGCGATCCCACTTCATTCATGACCGAAGGGGATCTTTATCCATCTAAAGATGATATAAAATATATATGCAAGTGTGTTTGTGTGTGGGTGGCTGTGGAGAGAGAGAGGGGGAGAGAGAAGGAGAGATAGAGAGAAAGAGAGAGAGAAGGAGAGAGAGAGAAGGGAGAGAGAGAGAAGGAGAGAGAGAGAGAAGGAGAGAGGTAGAGAGGGCGGGAGAATCAACAAAGGAGACCCAGAAATGCTCAGTATAGAAAGCATGTACCAGTGTTCAGATGATTTGAACTTACACTCCGAAGTCGTTATCGGGTAATATGATCGCTGGTTAAAGATGATGTAATGCAAATAATCAAATACACACGCTTAGATTTGACATATAAAATATACATGCATACGTACGTGTAAATATATACAGGGATTTATATAAAGAGACACAAATGCAGGAAATATTCAGATGAACATTCATGTATAGATATATAAATATTTATATAGTTACAGACCTATGGAGTACATGAAATACAGAAAACTTAGGGAAGGGACATGGCATTCTGGGCACGATAGTTGTTTCTCTGGGTTCGGAATTGCGCAATGGCTTTTAATATTTGCGGATGGAATGTAAAACATGTCAAGGATATGCAAGCAATAGTGGGTGCATATAAACATTACTGTAAATCCGTCTTCTGACTTAATCTCTCCACCGGGAAGTCAGAGGCCGGACTTACAATAGTTTGTCCTCTCAATGATCACGTGATATATGGATGTACGTATATATATATATACATGCATATGCAACTATCTATATCAACTGTTTATCTATCTATCTATATGTCTATCACACCTCTCTTCTCGCTCTCTCTCTCTCTCTCTCTCTCTCTCTCTCTCTCTATATATA
>NC_068988.1:39996861-39999118 GCF_001194135.2 Octopus bimaculoides | reverse complement strand
CATATATATATATATATATATATATAGAGAGAGAGAGAGAGAGATAGATAGATAGATAGATAGATAGATAGATAGATAGATAGATAGATAGATAGATAGATAGATAGATAGATAGATGGGTATCTTTTATATATGTGTTTGTGTATGAGTGCGTCAACGTGTCAGAAATAGATTTAAATATTCCTGACACTAACCCCAACACTAATCTCAAAAAGGTACATATTGTTTACTACCATCTTCTATGCATATACAACGTATACAAATGGATGATCATCGCTAGAAAACTTTTAATCTCGTTATGCATATTCACACTTTTTGTTTTTGCTGAACGACTACTTAGATCATATAATGGAACTCGTTGACATCTGCAAGCCGGACGTTTTGTTGAATATCAACAATATCAATAATTATATGCTTTTATGTATTCCAGCCTAAAAGTGGTGGCCGTGCTAGAGTGCTGTCAGAATATATGCATATAAATAGTTCACTTTTTGTTAAAAACTGCGTTAACTCAACACAAAACCAATACCACTTGAAGTTAGAAAGGTTGTTAGCGTCCCAATAAATCATAATCTATATAAGGAAACAGAAAACACAAGTAAATATTTTGATTGTAGGAATTACTTGCAGCTTTGAGTATTGGTGTCCTTGTCATTTTCTGTAGTCATTTGAAAGACGGTATAAGACCACGTAACCCATAAAGCAAAATTGCAACAGATACGGTGACATACATCGATAGTGACAGAGAGTGGAAGAAAGAAGAAAAATTCGAGAAAATACGATTGAATGTTATATATATATAAATAAAACAAAATGAAATGTTAGCAATTTATCACTTTAGAATATTTGTATCAGCAAGAGAAATCAGTCAAAAAAGAAAAAAAGAATTGTCACTGAAAAGAAAAACGTGATCGACTGGTAGCCGCTAATTATATATCATGGTCAGGCCTAATTTCTTTAGCTGGAGATTGAGAAAAATCTTGTTCTTTCTTGGGCGGCAGCATTGATATCAGATACTGGTTATTATAAGCAAACATTGGATTTAAATAGAGACTATTTGTACACTAACAAAATTATTTCTGAAAGAAAATTACGCTAATACCTTATTGACAAATAACATTTGAAAGAAACGTTTATAAATCTATTATTTAAATTTTGCGATAGTCTCTCAATAAATTCTCTTAATTATCACGTTTCACAATCTCAGCAGCTTCGCGTTTAACAGATAAAATTTAATATAATGGCAATTATGGCTATGGAATTTCCCATTTTAATCCTTTAAATTATGCGTTCAAATCATTGTGGAGGTGACTTGTATTTCAACTTTACTGAGTGGAGAGGCAACTCAAAATAACATTAGCAAATACAAAATACCATTTAGGCTTTATATGGATAGGAGCAACAAAAGAATTAGGAAGAATGAAATTTTCTTTAAATCACAAGTCCGATAACTTGCAGAGTAACTTCGTTTAAAGTGAAGAAAATTTGCAAACTGTCAAACTCATTATCTCGTCCGTGACTATCTTCAATCCAGTGATAAGACGACTGGTTCAGAAGACGTGTAAACTAGATGACCAAGATGACTTACTTGTCTCATCTTGTTCTCTGCACTTCATAATGCGCTGCTACAACCACCTGCCTTTACAAATCAGAACGATAACTAGCAGAAGTCCACACTGAAATTTGGTAAATTTCCCTTCAGGAACAATTTCATCTTGTTTTAAAAATGAATGTTAAGTTAGAAACCAAAAATAGGTACTTGACCAGTTACAAGGTTTGTAATTTTGCGGAAATAACTTTTTGTAACGTTCATACGTTTCCAGGAGGCATTAATACTACAATTTCATAATGACAGAATGAAACAAGAATCAAAATCAAATCAAAGATTTAACCAACATGATGTTCAGCCATTATAAGTTACTATCCAACTGAAATCAGCTTTACTTATTATACTCGTTTAATCGGTAAATAAGCATAGTCAAGTATCGATTGATATGATCAATTATAACTATTCCTTAAATGAGAAGCAGTGTAGACATATTTGATATCAAATGCAAGCAATATCGAGGTCTCCATGACAATGCAGGAGACATTACTTAAACGGGTAAATGAGAACTTACATCATTCTTGTCCGTTTTCAGGATATTAACTTTGTAGCTATAACAAAAAAACTTAAACTTGGTATTGAAACCTAAATTCAGAGACTGCACTTAACGACGAGTTTACGTATGTGCCCATAATATATATATATCAATAT
>NC_068988.1:39984714-39996620 GCF_001194135.2 Octopus bimaculoides | reverse complement strand
TGTGTGTGTGTGTGTGTATGTGTGTCTAATTAATCAAACAAACGGAGAAAAAAAACGGCAACGCCAGTACGTCATGCACGCAAAGTGTTAATAAGATGCTCAGGGAAGGAAAGAAAGATGTTTTACGTTTCGCGCAAAGCTTGTCTTCAGAAACTGGAGTCAGAGGAGAATCCAAATGAAAAGGAAGACATGTGCATGGGTGCGTGTGTGTGTCCCTCTACCTGTGTCACTCTGTCTCTCTCTGTCTCTGTTTCTTTCTCTCTGTCGCTATTTCTCTAAGTGTTTGTGTGTGTGTGTGTGTGTGTTTGCGTGTTCGTGTGTGCGTGTGGGGATTTGTGTGTATGGGTGTGAGTGAGTGTGGACGTGTATGTATGTGCATCTATGTGTGTGTTGTGGTGGGGGGCGTGTGTGTGTGTGCATGTACGTTCTTCTGTGTGCATGCGCGTGTGTGCCTGTATATTTGTGTTCTTTGTTGTGTACGGTATCTGTGGGAGACGTAAGTGCATTTATGTATGTGTGCGTGTATGTACGTTTATGTATGTATGTGTGCGTGTGTGTGTTCGCGTGTGTGCATATAAAAATTAAATAATAAAATATTTAAAAATTATAGAGAAAAATACAGAAATGATACAAAATACAAAATAAAAAGATAAAAATTAGAGATAAATGCAATGATAAAGTACCAGGAAACGTAAATGGAAAGAATAAATAGATAAAATAAAAGGATCAACATAAACAAATACAAAGAAAAACGATAAAAATCGATAATAAACAAATAAAGTTATAAAAAAGTGAGTGAATATAAGAGTTATATTTTCGGGTGGGTGTAGACACATTCTTTGAGAGGATGGATTTGCGTCGATTCCCAAAGGAGTTTGTGTTTGTAGAGTGGAAATATAACGCTGTTCCAGGTGGAGTATAGAGACAGTGGATCCATGGTGGAGGGCAAGGCCGAAGACGGTAATATTTGAGGTGGAGTGGTTGGCCAAGCGAAGATGCCGGGCGACGTAGCTGGTCGGTGAACCGGACAGCCAGCCGGTAGCCCGTCTGACCAACATAGAGTTTGTTGCAGAGATCACATCTGATGCAGTTGCTAAGGCTGGAAGAAGTGCAGGAGAAGGTCTTCCTAATGTAGAGGGCGTGTTTGTTGGATCCAGTGAGGGAGGTGGCATTAGCGATGAAGGAATGGGTGTAGCAACAGGATCTAGAGAAAGGGAAGGATCCGGGTTGAGTTGGGAAGGAGAGTGGAAGTGCTATGTATCAGCAGATCGCGTAGGTTACGGGCGCGTTTATAGGAGCGCAAGGGTGGGTTGGATAAACAGCGCGAGTGGTGGTATCTAGCTGGAGTTGACGGAAGACCCGTAAGATCCTCCGACGAAGGGGTAAGGGGAAATGGATGCGGTTGGAGATCGGTGTGGGGAAGGAGAGTGGAGAGTGAAGCGATTGATTAGATGAGAGCGGGCAAGGGCAATTTGGACAAGGGTGGATGGTTATCTCCGTCGCATGAACAGGTGCGCCAGGTACTCGGACCGAGACTCGAAACCCTGGTCCCGGCTGCACAAGCATCAAAGGTGGTAGAACTGGGAGTAGGGGATGGCGCGTTTGGTGTGGGAGGGATGGGAGGAGGAAAGTTGAGGTAGAGGTGGGAGTCTGTGGGTTTGAAGAAAGCGGAGTTTGTGAGAGAGTGGGAGGGGAGTTCAATGGTGAGAGAGACATCTAAGAAGTTTACTGAGGTATCAGAGATTGTAGAGGTAAATTGGAGAGAAAGGTGACAGTTAGAAAGGAAAGAGATGAAACAGGAGAGTTGTTCCTGGAAGAGGGAGGATGCGCCTATACAGTCGTCTATGTAGCGGCCGTATAGCTCTGGAGTTTGTCCGGAGAATACTTGGGCCTGAATGTAAGGAACAAATAGGTAGGCGAAATTGGGGCCCATTCTCGTCACCATAGCGACGCCAGAAACCCCCCGTAAATCTCCACTGCGAACGTAAAGCAGTTGAGGAAGAGGACGAGTAGTGTTAGAGAGAGAAGGGTGGAGGCTCTGGGTGAGGCTCTTGCATCAAAGGTGTGCTGTCACGTGCGTCATTCAGACCTTGATTTTTGGCATATAGCGTGAGGGAACAAGAAATAAAAATGTGGATAGGGGATGAGGATATAGAGTAGGGACGATGTAGTGGGAGAATCAAGAAGAAGAAGAAGAAGAAGAAGAAGAAGAAGAGGGCGCTAAACAACATACATAAATTAGGTTGGGCATTATATAGCAAATCGGTTTATCTTGACTATGTTCATGGACGGTTAGGACAATGGCTTCCATAGTTACCGAAAGACGTCTGATGGGGGAAACATTTTGACCAGCAGACAACTTTGACTATCGACGTCTGAGCGTGAAAAAAAAATACCGTGAAACTTGACAATTGCCTATGAATCAAATAACGAGGATATTTATGATGTTTGTAGGAGAGAGTAGTGTGGTCAGGGGTAGGGTAGCATAAAACGCCTCCCAGCTAGCGGACCTACTTTGAGATCCTAGAGTGTGTAGGCAAGGAAAAAGAGATGCAAAGAGAAAAGAAAAAGTAGGGGAATGTAAAGGAGTAGCTTTGCCCTAAAAGTTAAAGCAGAAATTATGAATTTAGAGTTTAATTAAAGTTATCAATGGAATTATAAACTATGTAAGTTAGAAAAGATATGGCTAAGTAATTAAAATGCATTGTATAGATGGAGAATTAATATATATATGTGACTTCACATAGCTGTCATCTAACAGAATCAGCAAGAAATATATTTACTTGAAACTATGGTTGAAATTACTTGCCGAAGCTACAACGCAGCAAAATCGAATCCAGAACTAATTAGTTGCGAAATGAAATTGTTCACCACACAAACCACATCATTCTTATAAGATATTAATATGACTAAAAACAAAGACAGCGAGCTGGCAGACTCGTTAGCACGCCGGGCGAACTGCTTAGCGGTATTTCGTCTGCTGCTACGCTCTGAGTTCAAATTCCGCCGAGGTAGACTTTGCTTCCATCATGTCGGAGTCGATTAAATAAGTACCACTTACGCACTGGGGTCGATATAGTCGACTTAATCGCTTTGGTTGTCCTTGCTTATTCCCTCTATGTTTAGCCTCTTGTGGCCAAAAAAGAAAAAAAATATTACTAAAAACAATTAGGCGGTGAACTGTAGAATCTTTAGGACGCCGGGAGAAATACTTAGCGGCATTTCGTCCGTCTTCACATTCTGTGTTCAAATTCCGACATGATAGACTTGCCTTTCCTCTTTTCGGGGTCGATAAAATAAGCACCAGTTGAATACTGAGATCGATGTGATTGCTTTAACCCTTTCCCCGAAATTATTGACTTTGTCCCAAAATTTGAAACCAATATTTCTAAAAGAAATATGGCGGCGAACTGGCAGAATCGTTACCGCGTCGAAAAATTGCTTAGAGGCATCTTCCCGACTTTATCTACTGAGAGCAAATGCTGTCGATGTTGAGTTTGCCTTTCATTATTTCTTGGTCGATAAAATAAATACCAGTTGAGCACTGGGGTCAATGCAATCGACTAATCCCACTAACAGAAATTGTTAACTTAGAGCCAAAATTCAAAAGCAATATTTCTGAATGAAATTATTTTGCTAATATTCCTGTTTACGATAATGTGTAACTTCAATGTACTGGACACATTTTTTCAAATGATTTTCTTTACATATTTGTGGTTTTCTATCAAATTATATGACAATATTTTATTTCTGTAGTAAATGTCATCTCTTCAAAATGAACTAAAAATGTAGACAATTTGTGTTTGGAACCATTTCAGTTTATTTATCAATCTTCTAAGAAGCAACATAATTACAACAAAATAAGAATTCGGGGCTGAGCTGAAGGACAGATGCATAATAAAAGAAATATATTCTATTATATGTACGTATCATCATCACCACAATATTTTGACGTTTTCTGTTATATCAAAGTGTATGGCACAACAGAAAGTACAGTACTAAATTCACTAAACTAAACTAGATTCACTCTAACGAATTTTACTTTTCTACTAAATTCGAATCATGTTTCATCTCTAGCTTCAGTCAAAGTAACCTTTCCTTTTCAAGGGCAGATGAATTATCTGTAAGTATTTGATGAATCTAGATTCGATTCAGTTCCCAGTATTCATTCCTTTACAGTGTTATTGTCGGCAACAAATATAATAGTGAATTCAACAAATCAATGATTTAACTTTCCAAAGTGGTGAAATAGAAAACGTAATAAATAGAAAACATAATAAACACCAGACGGTGTTTGGGTTGAGCCACTTTGGGTCCTAATTTGAAAAGTTACCAGAGTTGAATCAAGTCCATTGTAATACTTTTCTATAAATACCACGTTAAAAACTCGATGAAAATGTTGGACGAGAGCTCCAATAATTGATACGTTCACGGTGAAACTAATGTATGCGCTAGTTTCGATTTGTGTTTGCATCCAACTGATAATACAGGAAAAGCAATTACCATGGCAAAATCGTTGTTCACCTATATAAACGTGAAACTCTCTTCTTTCTGAATCGATGAAACATACTACTGATGGTGACTTAATCGACGATACCCAGTCAATATATGTGAGAGTTTGTGCCTATAGTGGAAATCAGTATACAAATATCCTATGTGAACCCCCCTAAAATTATTGTCCTTTATATCTTTATATTAAATATTTATATAGGATAAATATTTCCGAGTGATACTAATGAGCGTCTTAACGAACATGCAAATACATTCAAACAATAGTGCTGTGGGTGGGGGGCGTGTGTGTGTCTATCTCTGTCTATCTCTCGCATGCTCTCGATCCATTTTTATCACTTATGCTGTTTCAATATTTTCTATAAGACCGAAGATTGTGCGGATTGAGTCTGTCAATACGATCCACCCCAGCAATTGATTGAGAATTATTTTATTGATCCTGAAAATATACAAAGCATAGAGCGTCAACAGCTGGAAGAAATACCGCAACACATTTTGCCCGACACTAAAATTCTGCCAATCCTTTGCTTTATCAATAATTTTTGCAGTTTCACACGAACAGGCCAGTCTTGGAGGTAATAACTATGTATCAGAAATAATTATGAGTTCACAAGAAAAGCTTCAGATTAAATGATTTGAGAGTCCATATTCTAGTCATCTCTCTTAGCATTCTGAATTAAAATCACGCTCATATTCTCTCTGCTTTCATGTATCCAGTGTAGTATGATTCAAGTACCACTGATGTACTTTAACCACTTTAATCACATTAATCACCAACTCTCCTTATAAATTTGTGGTCACGTATCAAAGATGTTAAGCATTAAACATATTTACAGTTTATATATTAATATAATTTCAGTGTCTTACATATACACTCTCTCGCATGTTTGAGATCTGACACAAACAATTTGTGTTATCTCCTTCATAATGCCGGTATAAAATGAAATGATTCCACACACAGTCAGGCTCTATATTTGTCTACATTTCTGAGTTCATTTTGATAAGATGGCATTTACTACAGAAAAAAAATATTGTCCCATAATTTGGTAGAAAAGCACAAGTGTGTAAGAAAACAGTATAATGAATCTACTCCAGTAAATTAAAGTTACATATTTTATTGTCTTCAGAAGTATTACTATAGTAACTTTTTTCAGCAATATCGGTTTCAAATTTTAGCACAAAGCCAATAATTTCGGGTGATGGCATTAGTCGATTACATCGCCCACCAGTACTCAACTGATGCTTATTATATGAACCTCAAAATGTTGAAAGGCAAGCTCGAACTCGGAGGAATTTGAACTCAGAACCTATGGACGGATGAAATGCCCCTAAGCATTTTTCTGTGCGTGTTAACGATTCTGCCAGCTCACTGCAGTATTTCTTTAAGTAATATCGATTTCTCATAATAACAGTGCAGTTTGTGTGGTGAAGAATTTCGCTTTACTGAGAAGTGGTCAGTAAGTTTCTTAGCAATAGCCGCCAAATTTTTGTCGATTCGCACTCTACTCCGTTTAAACTTTAGGATGCGTTAAACAAGATAATTCTACATATTTAAAATTTCAATATGGTCGTAAATAGCACGCTATTGATTATAAATATGTTCGATCAGGTATTAACCAACAATAACGAACACAACGAAAGTTAAAAGAAAGGAAGGGGACAATCAACAAGCACCAATGTCAAGAAAGGGTACAGATGGGTCGAAATGTTCGGTTTCATGATATAAATAATGAAGTATTCTAACTATGGAATAAAAGTCATATATCATCAAAATGCGTTTATTGATATAATTGATGTTTTGCAAACAAATTGCACATGTAACTGCTACCAGTCGAAAGCTCGGCATACCGGAAGCCAGCAAGTGTATGGGATCATCAGGAGAGAATGCGCACCGTTTCGAAGCCTATCTCTCGACGGCGTCGATGACTCACTGAATCAGGCTCCGTTTGTTATATCAACTGGTTATAAAATAAAGCTCTATATACTTCTAGCCATCGCTCATCGTCTCTTTTTAATCAAATTCAGTGGCTAGCCTTTTCCCCTGTAGTTTAGATAATGGTCAAGTTATTCATTGTACAGGTCTCTGAAGAATGACAGCCAAATTCAACCTAGGTGGTAATTGAACTTGGAACCTAAGTCAGCGTAACTGAATACTTGTAGGCATTCAGTAGTCAAGTTCCCTATCAATATTAATTATACGTTACCATTTTGATGCCGGGCGAGTATATCACGTTTACTTCATATGATGTTTCCGCATATATCTATAGAACGCACGACTAACAATAGCCAGACTTGAAATCAGGACATAGTGAGAATGGAAGTACACATTGCAATTCAATTCGTTTGATTCTTAAACATTGCTTTCGTAAAAAACACACGCGCATACAGATACACTCCAACACACACACACACACACACACACACACACACACACACACACACACACACACACACACACACACACACACACACACACACACACACACACACACACATACACACACACACTACTTATCCGTTACTTGAAGCAAATCATGTATTGCAGGCATTGTATACGACTGGATATATATGCATATTTTTATGATACGCAGGTGTAATAATATGAGAGTCCGTGCTTTAGCATACGAGAAGTGAAATTAGTTTTATGCTCTGATTTATAATAAGATTATTATAAAATTTTGTAACTGCCTGCAATAAAGTTGAAGTGATACAATAAGAAAATATGAAAATACTAATCGGATTAACAAGGACAGATGTCGATGTGCGTATGTGTGTTTTTGAATGTTTGTGGCTATATGTACGAATGAAATAGAGATATGGACATAAAGCGAATGATTCTTTGAGCATTTTATGCTGCAAGATAACAGTAAATTTTACACGCTTCTTAATATTTGTATGCACATCTGAGCCTATAAATATACATGCATGTGTGTGTGAATATATTCATAATATTGACTGCTTATATCACTTGTATTGCATATCAGTATGTATATTTATATATGGCATGTATCATTGAGGAAAATAACCTAAATCTATTTCTTTCATTGCTTACTCATTGATTATTCATTTAATTTTTTAATCATTTCTTTCTTATGATTCAAATATTTGTAAAGTCAGCTTGAATAGATAACAAAGTATATCGGTAATACTGAAAATGATGTTTACTTTTTAGAAAAACAAACGAATGTAAACAGACGTATCAAATATAAGATGTAGGTTTCCTCGTACACATCTCATAAATATTTAGATAGCAGCTGCCATAAAACATCATTAAATAACAACATAGTACAACTTGAAATATCAATGTAACTTCATAAAAGATCGATGAAGTTATTGTGTTTACAAGACTAAGAAACGCAGAATAATCACTAGATTTTGTGGAGATTAATGGTGGTCTGCGTCAGCGCCAGGAAAAGAGAAATGAAGATAAGGATACTGAAGGTGGGGGGCGTTGTTAGTAACAAAGATAATCATAGTGGTAGTGGTGGTAGTTGCAATAGGAATTTCGTTATGATGATGATCAGCATACTTTTAGTTTTGCTGGTTATAAAATGACAGTTGTGGTAGTGGGTAGTGGTGATTGAATAGTCGTTACTATGTCGATTGAAGCGACGGCAAAGACTATGTTTATGTCTTAATATTAACAGGGTTGGTATGGGTGATGGGACTAGTGGCAGTGGCTGCAAGCATCAACCTGAATCATGACAGGTGCAGTTCATCCCTGATACAACAGACAAACTTATGATCAATAGCCATTCCAACCAACACCGTACTATTTTTTCCAAAATTGAGTACGCAGGACACCATGATACAATATGAGGCGTTTGGAACTGTTTTATTGAAGGTTGTAGCTGCATTTCTGCATTTCCCAGTACACGAATGGACTACATTAAAATTCCCATAAGCACAATTTTGTATTGTTGTTCTCATTTGTAGTAGTGGGGATCGAAGTGGTGGTTTTCTTTGTAATTACTCTTTTTAATTATGATGATCTTCGCATTCATCTTGATGCTTGGATTAGTGTCATTTCTAGTGATGGTGGTGGTGGTAGTTGTTTTACTTGTAATGATTGTTGCAATATTGTTGTTATTATAGGGGTGATAAGGAGCGTATAATGACCATAATTGCTGCATCATTGATGGTGACGGTATTAACGATAACATTACTAGTAGTACCTATTGATCAGACCTGCAATAAACGGCATTCAAACTAATACCTGTACTTTTACTCTGTTCATGGAACACAAACAGACTTTATCAAATATGTTCTTTTCTAAGCGACCGGATTCGCTTTGAAGGAGACTGACTGGTATTTTCTACGAAGACGAATGACCACATATTACCCCATATTGGTTCAACTATGGCTGTGGTAGTTGTAGTAGTTATTATAGAACTTTGATAATATTGGTAATGGAGATTGTTGCATTTCTAGTAGTGACAGCGGTTGTTGAAACAGTGATGGTGGTTGGGGTCAGAAGTAGATGCAGTCGAACCGATGGTATTGGTGATCATAGTAGCTATGACTAATGGCGATTGTTTTATCAATCGGACAGTTTTAGTATTGGTTATGATGTCTGTGGCAGCGATAACCTCGGGGGTGATTGTGTTGGATATGGAATTATATTGATGTATATGCGGTATTCGTAGTCCTGGTGATTGTTGTAGTAACTGATTGCGATGTATAGCCTCTGCTTTAAACTAACGAGTTAGTACGGGCTCGCTCGACCTGTTAAAAATGACAGCAAAATCTCCGTGAAATCATGTCATCTGTTTAAATAGGAACCTACTGTCCTAGTCAATGTAGTCTCCAGCAAAGCCTGGATGTTTATAGCTGGAACACTTTTGTTCATAGGTTCTTTTGATTAAGGTTAAAATAAAGTTGAACAGCAAAAATAATTAGTTTTACACTACTGTGTTTAAAGCATGTTACTTTAGATGTTTCACTATTTTTTTTACTACAGGTAATAACCATATTTCAGAGGAAGCGATTGTGGTGCGTTGAAGTGTCTTCTAGCTGCGCGTATAAGCCGGAACTCTAATATTTAGAGCCTGATCAACGACGTGTTACAAGTAACTTATTATTTCATGCTTTCTTTTGACGCGGCAAGGTTACATATATTCTAGATGATGATATTGGTCTCTTCAGGTTTTCGCAGATAGAACAGAACTATGTCCATTCTGTCCTTTCACGTGCATTGGATATTATTTTTGAATGTGGAGTATATGATCTAAGTGATATTTAACTGTTATATAGTGTTGATCGTGTGTCTGCATTGAGGTTCCCCCCATTGGTGTATGAAGCATTAGTGATATATAAAAGATACACGAATTTAGTCAATAATCGGAGCTGCGTTTCTGTCTCGTGTGCCGAGATCGTGTTTATTTAGGTTGCTTTAAATATTGACTCTTTAGCAGAGACACAAGGTCACAAAAATCTAAAATATAGTATAGTCCACCATATTGCCCCTAGACTTCGTTAGTTTTCATTGAACATGGAATGCTGAAAGTTGATTACAATCGGATTCAACCACAGAATTAAGAAACCTAACCAAATAATAGTAATCTCGTCGCCTTTAGCTATTTCAAATTTTAAAAGCATATTATGTTACATTTAGAAGATTATACAATAGAAAATGACAGCTTTTAAATTACTGTTTGCAGTCTAACAACTATACTATGCTTTCTACGTTCTTAAGCTTAATAGTTGCCCAGATATTTTTTTACCATACGTAGTTTTAGAGTATAATCAATAAATAATGAGTAAATTTGAAAGTAATCGATTAATTTTGATTCGTACAACACCAATAAAGTTTCAGGGTAATAAAAACGAATAACGTTTTATAGTAAAGTTTTAGTGTGAGGGGTTCCCCACCACACGTCACTAAAAAAGCAAATCTATGCAATTTTATACAAGAATTTCTGCTAAAAACTAAAGGGATGTTATCGAATAGAGATTTGATGGGGTGAATAGAGTTTTGACGAACAGGGTGTGAAGTAAATATATTGTCCACTACGTAATAATCCTGAAACCTAGTGGAATGTAGCATAACCTTTGTATTGACTTGCAGTTTAATTTTAGTGCTCTATACGAAATTATGGAGCTTTTGAGCAGATCAGAAACATCCAAAGTATTAATGAATTTGCCATCTAAAAGGAAGATTTATTTCCCCTAATAATGTTAAAGGAATCTACGCTATATGTAAATGGATAAAAGAGAGAGAAGCTATTCGTAACTGAAAGATCGCACGTCCTTTTCATATCCTAGAATTCCACCACACTACTTATTTGCTTATCCAAAATTTTTACCAAGTGCAAGCACATGGGCAAATTCTATTTGTCGAACTGGAGAACACAAATTTCTCCTGATTGAGCAAATGTCTAGAAGGCTTTCATCTAGTCCCCGTTCAAATTACTATACATCAGCTAGGTTGAACATGAATTCTAGAGAGAAAGAGATCATGACTCTTGTGTAGCTCCATTCATTTTCTTTCTTTTGCCAGTTTTATTTATCCTATGTTTTCTCGTTCCACTTTGAGTAACAACTCTCTTCTCATTTTTTCTCATGTTTTATCATAAACAAGCGTCCAGTTATTAAAATAGGACTAACTTGAAACCTGATTCTAAAGGATTGCTTGGTGACTCAAAGCGTGTTATATAAGTTTGGCGAATTATCCTGTTCCCACAGAATAAAACTTTCAGTAAACATTTCATATGCATACATACATATAAATACACACACACACACACACACACACATATATATATATATAGTATATAATCATACATATAATCGCTGTATGTATATACACCCACACACACACACAAATATATGTATTTATGTAGATAGATAGATAGATAGATAGATAGATAGATAGATAGATAGATAGATAGATATGGATATAGATATGAATGTATAAGAGTGGTATAACACATGCAATCAGAGAATCATGCAGTTTTCTGCGTAAGCTACTCGTCTGTGTACTAATAAATTATTACAATGTTGTATAGTATAAAGTGTTAATGTAACAGACAATCCAGAAAGTCCCTGATTTTCAGTAAGAAGTAAAGGAACCAAAGAGGCAAAGATAAGAGATGAAGATTTATTTATCCCAATGACTTCTGTATGGTTACAGGAGTTTCGTAGCGTTCTTGAAGCAGTATTAATTTCAGTACGAAAGCATTATGCCTACACGTTTGCATTAATGTGAATGTTCAGCACTATACCACACAATTCCATATTTTCAAATGAATGCATTTCAAGTTACTTAAGTCGTTAGATCACCGGAACATGATGGTTACCTCTACAATTCAGTGCTCTTGAGGAAGAAGTACTTACAGGATCAATTTATTCACGAGTTTACAAATAACACTCGATATATATATATATATATATATATA
>NC_068988.1:39982782-39983625 GCF_001194135.2 Octopus bimaculoides | reverse complement strand
ATGTATGTATGTATGTAGGTATATGTATATATGCACATATTTACATATATACATACAACAATATACACATACACACACGCACTTGTATGTATTTATACTCGGGTCTTTTTGGCTCCCTATTCATTAATATGCTAACTTCAATAATCAGCACCACTAGATACATGGAGTCACAGACTGAAACACAGGCACACACACACACACACAATCACACGTGCGCGCACACACGCACACACTCCCAGTTTTACATACTCAATCCTTATCTCATCTATTCTCGAAAGTGCTAAAGCATTCTATGTATGTTTTCTGTCATCTGTCGTTCATAATTAGAACATTTAGATTCCACTTAGCTAAAAATGTTGGTTTATCAGCAACTTTTCGGGAATTTCTAATCTTTATTAGCACAATAAATGCTACATTCCTAGGTGTTCTTAAAGCATAATTTTTTGACATGGAGAAGCAATTGACGTCTTTACATACACGTAAAAAATTTATCTATCTATCTATCAATTTATCTATTTATCTATCTATCTATTTATCTATCTCTCAATCTATCTATATCTCTCTCTATCTATGTATCTATTTTTACTTTTTTTAGACATTTGAGTGCGGCCATGCTAGAGCATCGCCTTTACTCGAACGAATGGACCCCAGGACTTATTCTTCGTAAGCTTAGTACTTATTCTATCGTCGCTTTTTGCCGAACCGCTAAGGTACAGCGACGTAAACACACCAACATATGTTGTCAAGCGATGGTAGTGGTGGGACAATCACAAACACACCAACATTTACATATATATGTGTGTATACATTTATATATATATATATATATATATATATATATAT
>NC_068988.1:39976085-39982193 GCF_001194135.2 Octopus bimaculoides | reverse complement strand
TATATATATATATATATATATATATATATATATATATATACACACACACACGGACGCACCAAGCGCAACACCAACCCACGCATGCCAATATGTATGTGGTGTATATATATAGGCTGCTGGTTGTGCTCCTGTGTGTGTGTTCCTAGGAGTAAAACTATTCATGAGTGAATAGACCAAATCGAATACTAATAAGATTAAAATATATTTCGGAAATAAAATACACATGAATGTACTATGAAACGTGAACCATTTACTAAAGCATGTTTGCATATACCTTCCTTTCGTTCAAGTTTTCTCTGTCGCTTCATTGTGTTTGTCTCTATACATTTATGTTCATGTGTATGTGAACGTTTCTGTGTACGTAAGTGCAGCTATGTTTGAGAGGTTTGCTTTTGTCAGTGCTAATGCGAATCTTCTCAAGATTGCATTTGTATGCATATATATATATATACCTGCAAACGTGTATCTTTTACGATACCATGAACAAAATTTAATACCTTGCCAGCAACATATAATTTTAACTATAACATTAATTTTCAGTGTTATTATCAGTACCGAGATTGTACATAATGAATTGGTTGTGTTACGATTTGCTAGCAGATCTGTGAGTGATTCATACTATATTTATTACCCAAGAAATAATTGCTTGCATTTCATTCAAACTTTGATTATTGTACTTTAAATCGGGCGGTTATTCGTTGAATTGTTTTTATGATGATGAGTTACAAACACATTGCAGTCTAAAGACGTTTACTTTTGTCATGTGTCCACTGAAATTGATGTCTGTGTGGTTAATGAGGTTGCTTTGTAACCTGTAGTGTTCGGGCTGGAGAGCGTAATGTGAAATTTGTCCAAACACGCTCAACAAAAATGAAAAGTCGTACGTGAATAGTGGGTACTGCTTTAAAGTGAGAAATTGAAATCGGTCCAAGATTATCTAGACTTAGTAAGTTTTGTAAAAACGGAGAAAATCACCCCAAATTATGTGAATATTATTCTAGATCAATATTAAAGCGAAACCACCGATATATGCATGGCTAAGTGGTTAGAGCATTGGACTCACAACCTTGGGGTTATGAGTTTGTTTCCCGGACCGGACCGGGCTATGTGTTGTGTTCTTGAGCAAGGCACGTTATTCAAAGATTACTCCAGTTCACTCGGCGATTCAAATGAGTTGCCTCGTTACTGGTTCCAAGCTGTATCAGCCTTTGACTTCACCTTGGATAAAATCGGTGGCGCGGTGAGGAAAGGCTGGTATGCAGGGGCTGGTCTTCCACAGAACAAACTTGCTCGGTCTTGTAATTCGGAGGGAAACATTCTCGGTGCAATCCCATGGTCATTCGTGATCGAAGGCGGAATTTACCCATTACCTCATGCTAGCTACTCAATTGATACCACAGTTCTTGCTCCATAGCATAGGCTTTTATAGTGACACTTGGATAGTTCTCACTTTTTATTACAACATCATTACTATTATTCCCACATCTCCGCTTTTAAGTTTTTCTTTTTTTCTTAGGGAGTGTCATTTTATTTCTTTTAATATCATTACTTTTTATATCACCCCACTTCCCTATTTGAGTTTTTTTTTTCTTTTCGTAGTTACACATTTAATACATTTTCCGTTCCAGGAACTCTGTATATTTTCTTTTTCTTTTGCTTGTGCGCCTGGGTTCAATCACCTGTAGTGGGGTTGGTACCGGAAAAGTACCATATAACCATTCCATTCATTCTTTCATTCTATTGGATGCACTCTCAACGAATCTTATTTCAATTGGTTCATGTGTCTCTTGTATATGCCTTTTCTACTTTCTACCAAGTATAGCATTTTTCCTATGCATTTGGCAATCACGCTATCTTTCCAACCCTGTTTTCCATTCTTATATGCCCTCACAAACACCATTTCACCAATTTTGAAAAATCTTGCTGCATTTTTCCTTGCAATTTTTCTTTTGTTGTCTGGTAGGAATTCGTCGAAGACTGATTTTATTCTCCTCGCAAACATCAGCTCATTTGGTGGCATACCTGTTCGTGTATTTGAGTTTGGTGTGACACGGTATACTCTTAAGAATTGTTGTAGAGTTACCTCGTCCGTGACTTTTTTATTATACTTTATTATGTCTCCCTTGAACGTATCTACAAAGCGTTCTGCTTTTCCGTTAGATCTGGGATGGTATGGCGCGTAGTTACATGTTCTACAGCGAACAAAACGTTTTTAAATTGAAAAGACACAAATTACGTTCCATTGACAAACACTATTGCGCCTGGGATGTCAAATCTCGCAAACAGTTCATGTAAAAAAATTCATCAGAGTTGAGGAGGTTCTTTTACACTTGCAAATTTCTAGTCATTTAGAGAATCTATTAGCTACCACTAAGTAGTATGAACCGTTTAAAAGACCAGTGAAATCGAAGTGCAATCTCGACCACGGAACATCTACTTTTGGCCACGGTTCACTTTTTATCGTCAGTAATTTTGCTGCTAGAACACATCCTCTACAGCCTTTCACTAAATTTCTGATTTCTCTATCCATTTTAGACCAATACATGCAGCTACGCATTAAAGCTTTCGTCCTCAAAATACCAGGATGTCCAACATGAAATTCCCTCACAATTTTCCTTTGTAATGTTTTAATTCTCACTACTCTTTGTGCACACGTCAGTACGTCATCAAAAATTGAATATCAGTTCACGGTTTTGTTTCACACCACTCATGTTCTTATTTACTTTTCCTGATCACAGTGATCTTTTCACTTCTGTTGTGAATTTATTCTTTACCGCATTTCGATTTATTGCTCCTTGGGTTACCGGTATTTCGCGAACCACACTCTACATTATTTTTTTTTTATTTCTACTTCTGCTCTTACAGCCACGATTGCCGTATTTTCGAAAGGCTCTCAGAGTTTCCGTATCAGACTGGACAAACCATCCGCATGCTCTAATTTTTTCTTACAGTAAATATTCCACTTTGACGTCATAATTCAATAATGTAGTGCTCCATCGCTGTAGTCTATTTGCTGTGTGTGTTGATATCCCTTTTTTAGAATTGTATATTGAAAGTAGTATGCGATGATCCGTTTGTGGACATAATCTTCTTCCATAGATAAATTTATTGAAATTTTTCACACCAAATTTGATTCCTGACGATTACTTTTCTATCTGCTTATAGTTCCTTTCAGCTGGAAATAACAATCGTGAAGCATGGGCTATAGCCTTTTACTCTTTTCGTCATATTTGTGCAGAAGCACGGCTCCTATACGGTAATCACACGCATCCGCAGCTAATATAATATCCAACTTTGGATCTAAATGCGTTAACGATAAGTCAGATGTTAAAATGTTATTACCTTGTCAAATAACTTTTGGCACTTTTCAGTCCAACACAATTTTGTATTTTTCTTCAGCAGATCATTCAGCGGGGTCCTTACATTATGCATATAGGGAATGTAAATTTGATAATAATTTACTAAATCCAAGAATGCTTGTAGCAAAGTCACTTTATTCCGCGTCACGCTGATGGTCTGGGCATATTTTTGTCGCAGATGCTCTGAATGGATCCGGTTTCCATCTTTTTATATCAATTATCTTGCCCAATTATTTAATTTTTTTTATAAAGAACTCGTATTTTTCTTTTGTTAATTTGAAAATGTATTCTCTAATCTTCTCGAATACCCTTTTAACATGTTCATGTGATTCACTTTTTATCGTCTAAATAGGCGACAGCAAAATCAGAGTCACCCACAATTGTAACCATTATTTGCTGCAATATGAAAGGAGACACTTTTACACCAATGAGAAGCCGCTTAAATTTAAATACACTACGGTGTGTATTGATGGTTAATAAATGTGAGCATTCTTCGATTGAGTGTGTGCCTTCGGGAGGTCTAATTTTGAGAAGAATTTCCCTCCATTTAATTTTGCAAACACTTCCTCACGACGCAGTGTTACATTATTCATAGATTCCCCGATACAATAGAATCTGTTATCGGTAACAGCATGTGTTACTTTTGTAGATTTATTTATTTCTGGCTTACATATATACTTCCTAGTGTTTACGTTCACAATGGTAATATCACTTCCAGTGTCTAACTGCATCTCTACTCTTATATTTTTAATTTTCGAATTTACGAATTTTTGTTGGTTATATTACCATTATCCTTCGACGGCGTAGTGTTTGTTCTGTTTTCTTTGTTCCAACGTTTAGTCATTTAGGTTTTACAATGCGCTTTTACGTGTCCAATATTTTGCATAACAGAAGCATTCCGTTTTCTTAAATGGACTATTTTACTTCAGGTGTAAACCTCCACATGCAAATCATGGGTCTCTTCCCTTATTCTTGTATTGTGTATACTGCATTTTAGCACACGCTTGATTTATATTCTGACTATTTCGTACTTGTTTCAATTAGGAGCAATCTTTATGTTCAATTTTCTCTGTGGCGTGTCTTAAATTTACTATTCTTTTACACTCTTTTGACACGTGTAAGGTTACGGCGTGGTTTTGTTCTAGAATACGTTTTCTAACTTCTGTGATTTTCTCTCGAGTTAGTCCCTGAGTAAATATCAGGCACTTGAACATATCTGGCGTCTATTCGTCCAGCTTGAACTTTTCACATGCTCTGTTAATTATATCAGCATATTTAATGTAGTTCTCGTTGTTCTTTTTTAGCTTGAAACATTTTCAACGTGTATTGAACAGTTAGTGAGATTCACTCTCTAAAAATTTTACACAATATGTCTATTGCACTTTTAAAGTTTGCTAGAATTTTATTTTCGCGAGTAAATAATTGCTGCAACGCTAATGTTCTCACACTGCCAGTTTTCGTAAGATCAAACGCGTTTTCATATCGTCATCCCAATCTTTGTACTTTTTGTTGAAGATTTGTTCGTATCTTCTATAGTAAGCCTGGAAGCTAACTCTTTCGTCTGGTTCGTACTTAACTTTGCTATCCAGTTCTCAACACAATTTGGCGAAAACATTTTTCCAGTATTTCCTGACGACTTGCTATTCATTAATTGCAGCATTTATTCCTGTAATAGTAATTGTTGTTGCTGCTGTTTCTGCTGTTATTCTTGCAGTTGTATCTACTTTTGTTGTTGTTCTTTTAGGAGATGTTACTGTTGCTGTTGTTTTTGTTGTTGTTTCTGCTGTCGTTCTTGCAACTGTAGCTGCTGTTGTTGCTCTTTTAGTTGCTGCTGTTGCTGTTTCCACAACTCAAGCAATCTGGCCAACAAATTTTCCATATCTTCATTACTTAGGAAAATAACCAGAGATGATGATAGAAAGGGAATCCAACAAGAAATTTTCCATAGTAGTACGATTTCTTTTCCAAAAAATTCGCACAAGAGGAGGTATTATGAGTTTGTTTATTCCTCGTCACCACAGTTGTAATCCTTAATGTCGGATTGTTATAACGCTCACTTTGATAAAGCAGTATAATTACTATGACAAATTAGACCACGACTATGTATGACCGTCTAATTCGTACTCTCTCTGTTTATACTGACCGACGTCACCTTAGTTATAGCGACTAGCACAAACCGCTTGTAATGTGTGAGGGGGTGTACCGTTATTACTAATATCCCCACAACAATATCAAATACTGATTTTAATTGCTTCCGTAACTGGAGCACTCGTAGGTCCTTATTTTTGTTTTACATGGCAAATTAACATTACTTATCTTGTTATATCAGTTGCATCAGTACATACCTGGCGTCCTTGCTCCAATACACATTTCCCTGTGTGCAACACACGTTTAAGACACATTTTGCAGAACCGCTCATCAAGCTATCAAGTGGTGATTTACTGCTCTGTTCATCTGCACGCCAAAGGCTCAATAGCATCAGCTGATGTT
This sequence comes from Octopus bimaculoides, assembly GCF_001194135.2. Classification (NCBI taxonomy): domain Eukaryota; kingdom Metazoa; phylum Mollusca; class Cephalopoda; order Octopoda; family Octopodidae; genus Octopus; species Octopus bimaculoides. Next base: position 39,976,344 of record NC_068988.1, on the reverse strand, counting down.
ATACACAGTCATACATAAAAGGTAGCTGAACACATTTATGGCCTTGTACTAATCATTTTACATATACTGGGTTCAATGAAAGGATTTTTTGGATTTTCACTGTTGATATTTTTCAGCTTGTATCTCAATGTTTCATCATTAATTTGATGCAACTTGTGGTTCAAAGGTTGATGAATTGTTTATGATTTTTATTACGATATTTTCCTGTACAGAAAATAAACATGTGTTCTCTATTCTTTATTTCACAGTTTATATATAT
>NC_068988.1:39973862-39975502 GCF_001194135.2 Octopus bimaculoides | reverse complement strand
TATATATATATATATGAGTGTGTATATGCGTCGGTACATATTTGTATTTATAGACATATAGACACATGGATGAGGAGCTTTACTTGTTGTTTTTTACTGTTTGAAAGATAAATTTGATAATATTAATGTTTTAATGAGTACGGCTATCCATATGATTGACTAAAAATATTTACGTCCAATAACTGAAACCAGTTAGAGAATCATAAAGTATGATTCATACCGACGTTTTGTGTAATATGTTAATATATATTGTAATATTTCATATGATAATCCTTTGTAGCAAATACATTCAATAGTGAAAATAGCGACTTTGTTCGCAGCCGAAAATCCTACGCTATATATTCGTTAAATGCATTTGTAAAATACAATATAACAGCTTGTGTGTTTTCTATGTTGTGCGTATGTGTGCTGATAAATAACGAATGGGAAAGCAATTTGTAGCCTTAATGTAAGTGCCTATAAAATTAAGTATTTTTTAGCGTTATTTTTTAATTACTTTCTTCTCTGATGGCGATGAGTGCTTCCTAATCTCAAATGTTCAAACAACTGGGCTCTTGCGATTAAACACTTTGAATTTTATTGGCTAATTAAAACGTTGATATTTAAAAAGAAATTAGTATTTTTTTTGTTTTCATTTTTGCTGTTGCTTTCACTATCTCATATTTTGACGTATGTTTTAAAATTTTTTGGCATTTTTATATATAATTGTTAATTGCTTTATTTCTTTATTCATTATCATATATAGTTCCGCTTTAGGAAACCTAATATCAGAAAACTGTCGGGAAACATTCATGTAATATGATAATGGAATAAAAGTTCAACGATAATTAAACTAAGAAATAAAGCTAACTAAATGAAAAAAAAAAAAACGCTGCTGAATGTTACAATCTTTCTGTGTCAGAAATTACAAAAATCGTTTCAACGCAAGCGCAATGTATAGGCAGTAATTTCGAAATGAAAAAAAAAAGAAATCACAAAGCATTTTGTGCCTGTTGAAATCAATAGATGTTGATTTATTAATGTTGATGTTTTCATTAGCATCATCGTCACCAGCATCATCAGCATCATCATGATTATATTCATCATCATCATCATCATCATCATCATCATCATCATCATCATCATTATCATAGTCATCGTCGTCGTCATCATCGTCCTGGTTATCGTTATATTTTACTTCTGCTTCGGCTTGATTGTCGCATTGGTCAGTAGAATCCATAAGCAGGAACAAATTATGCGCAAAGAAAACGCGGAGTCTTTGTTCAATAGACAAAATATTATCGGTAGTCTACGTCCAGCATGCCTATTTGTTATAGTTTCTCTATACAGACTTTACTTGGTAATTAATTAATGGTATGTAACCTTGGCAATCATTCATTTGAAATTAATGCTTCTACATTTACATTATCATTAAGAGGACTAAATTTCCGCTTCAGCCTTCGTGGATAAGGGTATGGCTAATAAGTAACACATGAGGTCTAGAAATATGGGATGTGACATATTTTCAAGGAAAGGGAAAAGAACTCTAAGAATTTATGCATATCGCCATGTGTATATATGCATGTATGCATGTATGTATGAATGAATGTACGTATGTATATGTATGTAAATATATATATATATATATATATATATATATA
>NC_068988.1:39972035-39972819 GCF_001194135.2 Octopus bimaculoides | reverse complement strand
ATATACGTACGTTTGCACGTATGTATGTGTATGTATATATGCACGTATATATACGAACGTGTATTTATAAAATAAATAATATAATGTAATATGTGTGTGCGTGTGTCTGTGTTGTGTGTGTATTTGCATTTACATACACAAAAGTTGTATTTGTTAATCACTTTTTTTATGATGTCAATAAAAATTCATTAACTGTATGTGATTTTAGAGATATGTCGAGACTACTTCGAACAAAATTTAAAGGTTTAATGTAATAGGAAACGAGGTTTATATGGGATTAAAAATATGAATTATAAAGCCTTAATCAGCAATAAAGAAATAAATATATAAATGAAAAGCAGATAAACTTAGAAAATAGTACATACTAAATTATTGAAATATTTTATAAATTGTGAAAATTGGTCTGCAGTTTGTAATGAACATGCAAATTTTAACGAATATAAGTTGAGTTGGAAATATTCGCATCATCTTTAATCAGCCGACGACCAGTTGCAAATTGCAATTGCATACTCTTTACTCTTTTACTCTTTAACTGGTTTCAGTAATTTGACTGCGGCCATGCTGGAGCACCGCCTTTAGTCGAGCAAATCGACCCCAGGACTTATTTTTTGTAAGCCTAGTACTTATTCTAGCGGTCTCTTTTGCCGAACAGCTAAGTTACGGGGACGTAAACACACCAGCATCGGTTGTCAAGCGATGTTGGGGGGACAAACACAGACACACACACACACACACACACACACACACACACATATATATATATATATATATATATATATATATA
>NC_068988.1:39970129-39971227 GCF_001194135.2 Octopus bimaculoides | reverse complement strand
ATCATCATCATCATCATCATCATCATCATCATCATCATCATCATCATCATCATCATCATCATCATCATCATCATCATCGTGTACTATGTACACTTTTATCTTTTCTTGTTTTTCTAGCTGTTTGTGTTGTTTCAAGTAATATTAATATAATTTCAAACATATATTGCTGATTAATTCCATTACCAATACGCATCGTACTTCTGACATTTGACTTCTATGAATATCTAAATCAGATATTTATTTCCATCATCGCACCTGCCGTGAGAAGTCCCATAATACATTCTAGCGATTTGTTTACGTGGGAGACTGATGTTAATTTACATGCCTATGTTAATGACCTAGTGATTTACATAGCATTGTATGAGGATATTTATCATATATGCACTATACACAGACTCACACTTATACACTTATGTACATATATAGTATGTGATGTGTATAGAGTTGGCTATACTACTGCCTCTGTTGCGATTAGAGCTTCACATAGAGTATCATCATCCAGTTTGGTTCCAATATAGTAGTACCGTTACCACTTTGCTAATTTCATTATTAGTTGTTATATACAGAACAAATGTACGATAAATTATGATAAACACAAGTTTGCACCTCTTCATTATAAAGCGTTAAGCTTATATTCTGCCGATTTTTCTTGGATATTTTACCATTTTTGCAATGAGAATTTTTGCGTGAAATACATTACTTTCCATTTATAATTATAGCATAACTCTATTTCTTGGAAAGAAAAAGATCACTCTCTGTACATGCATAGAATCGTACGTAAATACATACATAAATAGACAGACAGATAGATAGATAGATAGATAGATAGATAGATACATACATACATACATACATACATACATACATGCATGCATGCATACATACACAATGACATATATACATTCATGCATGTATGCATATAAGCACACGAGCATGCATTCTTGTACGCTTACATATATCGTAGCTATAATTCACTAAATGCCCTGTGAAAATATGTAAAATATCCCGGAATTTCAAAAATTCCAGACTTATATATATATACACACACTGCATTCCAGACATGAATATACGCGTGAGTAGGCATACGAATATATGCAT
>NC_068988.1:39957752-39969774 GCF_001194135.2 Octopus bimaculoides | reverse complement strand
TATTCTTATTATTTGTTGCAGTCATTTGACTGCGGCCATGCTAGAGCACAACATTTAGTCGAAAAACTCGAACCCAGTAATTAGTAATTATTCTATCGGTATCTTTTCCCGAACCACTAGATTACTTGGACGTAGACATGCCAACATCGGTTGTCAAGCGATAATGGGGGGACAAACACAGACTCATGAACATGCATACACACACACACACACACATAGGTACATACGACGGGCTTCTTTCCGTCTACCAAATCCACTCACAAGGCGTTGGTCGGCCCAAGACTATAGTATCAGACACCTGCCGAACGTAACACACAGTGGGACTGAACCCGAAACTATGTGGCCGGTAAGAAATCTACGTACCATATATACATACACATATATATGCGCATGTTTGTTTGTATGTATGTATGTATGTATGTTTGTATGTATGTACGTATGTATGTATGTATGTATGTATGTATGTATGTATGTGGATTAAGATCTAGCTGGTTTCCTTGAATGTTTCCTCACGCAGAATGCTTGATGAGTTTATCACATTGAGCCAGAAGCAAAGAGACAATCCATACAAATGAAGATTCCTCTTAATCTTCTCCCAAGAAGGCCAAGTTCATTTCATCTGCAGGTAAGGTGATTGCCTCAGTTTTTGTGGATGCAAAAGGCACTGTGAATATTGACTATCTTCAAAAGGCCACACTTTCAGTGGAGAGTACTATGCCAACTTCCTGAGGCAGTTATGAAAAGGCTATCAACTACAAACGTTCAGGAAAACTGATGTAAGGTGTCTTGTTTCATCGGGACAGTGCTCCAGCAAACAACTCCTTGGATTAAATACCTGCCCTACGGTGCCTTTGAAATGGTGGGTGACCCTCTCTTTTCTTCTGGTTTGTCCCTCTCTGTCTTCCCAACTTGAAAAATCATTTGATTGGTAACCAATATTGCAGTGGTAATGGCGTCATATCTGCTTTTGATGAGCTTTTTGACCAACAGGATGAAACATTGTATCAAGAAGAACTGTGTGGACCGCAAGAGGGTCTATGTTGAAAAATAAAACCCATTTGATTGCATTGCATGAGAGTATCTTTGTCAGCCTATGAACTCTTCAGCCAACGAACCCGTACATATATGGAATATATGAAATGTGTGTAAGGTTAAACATTCTAATCCAAATGACTAGACATGGTATTACATAAATATTTGCTTTTCAGAAAATCAGTTCCAGTCTACCAATTCTAACATCACCCATTTTCATCTGGCCCTAGAAATGTACTGGAACAACATGATCAACGCAGACTGACCCGTTTACTGTAACATAAAATGGATGTCATAATAATATAGATTTTAACAATGCAAACTGTAGCGAAACTATCTGTCTGCAAATTGTATCAAATATGTATATTATGCATATCTTTGTCTGACTGATTCGATTAGAATCTGAACATTTTATGATACTGTATGTAATCCAATAAGATCAATGGCAAACGAAACAATACCAGTATAGAATTCCCACACACAAGTAGCATATATTTTAATGACGATATTGTGTTATCTAGCCATCCACTTTCCTACCATCTTAATAATACAAGTGGTTTTGTTGTTGATATTATTTATTCTCTTTTCCGATAGATTTATTTCTCTGGTATAAATTTCCTTATAGAAACGTGCAACTATTGTAATGTATCCTACTGATTATGTATTTTTATTTCTTGCATAATATAGAAGTTCACACTTCGGAACTCTCCTGCAAATTCAACTACATATACCTATACATATAACTACACCGCACGTGCGCACGCGCATTACATATATACATATGAATATATTATATGTGAGCGTTTAAGTATATATAAATATAGATAGATAGATATATAGATAGATAGATAGATAGATAGATAGATAGATAGATGCATATAACTAGGTATTTAGGCATACATGAATATTGCATATACTTGTTTATTGCATGCATATGTGTATCTGAGATAATTCTCGCCTGAGTCTTAGATAATTTTTAGAAGAGATCAGCCAGAGTTGCCAAATTTAAGGTGGGTGAATATGCTGAATATGCATTGCTAACATCAATCATCATATAAACCGAAGAAAATATTTCTTCATTTTGCGATCAAGAAATATGAAGCTGTTTTTTTTTATTTCTTTTCGGTCAATAATTTTATCTCTTCAGTACATTTTTTTTTTTACTTTATTTTAGTATATTGCTCTATTGTGTCTACCAATGCTGAATTTAGAATATTGTGTCTACCAATGCTGAATGTAGGGTATTGTGTCTACAAATGCTGAATGTAGGGTACTGCAAGTGATATTGCAGATTTCACTTCTGTAGATAAAGAACATACTTCATTTCCTCCACTAATATACATCGGAAAAATAATATACCTCTCTCTAATATATCTTTCCGAGATCATTTGGATTTCTGTAAACGTAATGAAATGCCATTTCTGTTTTTTTTTTTTTTTCTGTAGCTACTTGCTTAATTTTCTGTTTGATTTTCTTTGTGAGGTTGATTGAATGTTCATTTATCGGAATGGTATATCCCTTATAAAACTGATCGTAAGTTTATGATAGAATTTTTTATTTATTTTTATATCTGAGTGAATGCTGCTGACAGTAATATCATTGGTGTTATTGTTGGATAAGTACTACAGGAGAAACGGATATCGTTATATAAATTGAAAAGACTTCACTTGAAAGAAGGAAATGAAGATAAAATCGTTCACAGAAAGGCGAAATTATATTTCAATTTAATTATAGAGAATATTGAATTGTCAATCGTGAGTCAATGCTTACCAAATCTTGAAAATAATTTCGCCGTAACTGTACATTAAAGCCAAGATTTTGAGTTACTCGTTGTTCGTGAAAACATTTAAATGTCGCAACTGTTATAGGCAATCTTAATGCTAGTTTCTTCTTCATAACATCAACACAATTGTCGTTGCTGTTAATTTCACTGGTTGGTCAGAGGTATAATTTCGGACTTTCCAGTAGTGACCCTCCTATATTCTTGTAACTCTAAGATTACAATGCTTTATCACATCAGTTTAATTCATTCAGTAACCTGTCATTTGAGCAACATCAGGCTTTTCTTCCTAGCAGTTCGAACGACTATATAGAAGCTTCCTCAAGGTACATTTTAATTTCTAGGAACTCGATTATTCATCGTTGTACTATTCTTGTTGCTAATTTTATTGTATTATTGTCATTTTCTGTTTGTTATTCTAGTGTCATTATATCACTTTTTCGCAGTTTTATTGCTTCTTTATTATTCTATGTATATTCGTCTTCAATAACTAACTGTTGAAATTATCGATTTCTTCCAGCAATGTCGTCATTGGAGACGCCAGTTTTCATACAATAGTATTTCGCTTCTGTATTTACCGCCACACGTTACTTAGTACATTCTGCTGACTTCGTGTCGTTGTTGCTGCTGTAGTTCTTATCTAACCCTGGGCATTCATATTTAAATAGTTCTAGTTATTTCACTCCCGACCATAGCATCCTCTAGTCAGCTATAGTCTTATTTAAGGCTATGATCTTCATTGAATCCTTCGTTTTTTTTTTCTCACGACGACAATCAATGTGATTTCAAGTAGACTTCACAACTGTTTCTAAGACGACAAGCCACTAACTACAAGTCACCTTTATTAATTCACTAACTTCAAATAAACGGCCCAAGCACAACTAGTCGTTCTTTCACTTAGTATCATTAAGAGAAAGCTTTTGAAAACACTGTTGTCCTCTACCTTTTTGTAACCGCCAATAACGAATGAAACAACAAAGAACAATATTACTTTATTGTTTACCATGAAATAAATCTATTATGCATCCTAAAACGTCGTCTGAGACTATATAGAGATAAAATAACATCAACAGTGTAGACATGATCGCATGGTAAAAAACTCAGTTCAGTCTCACTGTATGGAAACCTGGGCAAGTGTCTTTTACTATAGCCGAGGGCCTATCAAATAATTGTGAGCGGATCTTGTATACAGGAACTGAAGGAATACAAGTTCAAACAACAGAGATTGGATAAAACAAAAACGCTTTATTGCATAATACTAAAATGGTTTCATCTCTACTTTACCAGCAGATACTTGCTGAAACATAATATAATATAATAAGCGCGTTAGTAAATGAAGATTCCTCAAGTATGAAAACATTTATTTATATGTGTGTGTGTTCTGATGTTTTTGTTATGTTTCTCCTCAACGCTGCTTCACAAACGGTGTTGGTTTGTTTACGTACCATTAAATTAGCAGTCTGACAAACCGACCTATAGAATAAATACCAGGCTTTAAATTAAATGGTCCGGTCGATTTTATCGACAGAGAACTTCAAGGTGGTATGCAGCATGATTGTAATCTAGTGACTGATACACGTAAAAGATAATAGATAATGGTCTACCATATAGAAGGAAGGACAATTTAGTCTATTATACATAGTTATATATACATAATATAGAAGAGGGTAGTATATAGAGGAGGAAATATTGCCAGTCATTGTTACGTGATTTTCTAAAGTATTATTGGTGTAATGGAACTGAATTACCTACAATTAGAAATCGAAATCAGCTAATGGACACGATTGTAGTTTGTTGGCATTTCATAGTGTTATCTTTTGAAAAGATGATAATTATTTCTTTCATGCAGCCCTCGGTGGGATGATTTTATGAATTGGAGCATTTTGGTGATTGGCGGCCTCACAGTTCCACTGTCATAAGACTTTGTATGAATTACATCGATTGAAATAAAATCAATAATAACGATAGTAGTAGTGATGATGATGATGATGGTGATAATACTAATAATAATAATAGAAATAAGAATAATAATATTAATAATAGAAGTAATAATAATAATAAATAATAATAATAATAATAATAAATAATAATAGTAATAATAGAAACAACAGCAATAATAATAATAATAATTATTATTATTATTATAGTAGTAGTAGTAGTAGTAGTAGTAGTAGTAGTAGTAGTAGTAGTAGTAGTAGTAGTAGTAGCGGCGGTGACGATGAGTATGATGTTCATATTGGTCATGATGATGATGATGGTAATGATGATGATGACGACGACGACGACGAGCATGATTAAAGCAAATAACTTGTTTTAACGCAAATAATATTCACCATATACATTTCATAGACTTCAACAAAAGAAATTTTCTTGAAAAAAAAAATAAGAATTACACTACACAATGTGTCTGTATCCAGTGACTGTACTTTCCTAGATGAAATGCTGGTAGTTTGCTATTGTAGCTATTGTTCTTTTGGAACAACACACAGTAGTAGTTATTAATTTTAACCACAAATTTCCTACTTTCTAGAAACAAATTAAGTGCCTGTTGAGGGTAAGAAAGAGTAACATTTCCATTTTATTCATAACAACGAACTCAGAAAAAATTTCAATCAGACTTCCAATAGTTGAAGTCCAAACATAAAGCAGCAGTAAGAACTATATAGTGAAGATTGATAAATCATTGCTTTTATTTTATATATCGTTCCTTGTGTACATTGACCTTTGGAGCCACCCTGATAGCAATATCTGTCTCTCACAAATTATCATTTTCCAGCATTCGTTTGAGCTGCAATGAGATTCATAGATCCTATTTGGTATGGGAAGGCACACAACTGAAAAGTTTTCAAAACAAACTGTTCAACTTCAGAAATGATCTACTTAGTAGGATAAGACATATTCTGGATTCTAATTTATCAGAACGGAAGCAGAAGTTTAGAGTCAACTATAAATTATCTATAGAATAAACTGGCCTCTATAGTTAACGGGAAAAAGAATGTATATTCATCCGCTCTACTTACTAAAAATAACAGGTATATTTACCTCAGTTCATATGCTATTTTTGTATTCATTGAAAATCAGTTTCGATAATGTTTGAAAATTTAAGCGTTGCCTAAAACGTGTCAGGCTTATTTATGAATTCAAACGCCTTTTATCATAGGTTCTTAATTAGATCTTAAACGGGAGCGAATCAGTGATGGACTATGTGGACGATGTTGTTTACAAGTCGGATATTCTAGTTCTAGTGGGCTACTTGTATATTTGGCGAAATAAATCACTATCATGCCAATTTAATTTCCTTTTCATTTAATTTGATAATTGTGCTGATCAAAGGTAGCTAAAAGTATTTTTTCTTTCTTCAGTTTAGTTTGAATTAAACTTACGTTCGAATATTGAGGTTTGGGTTTCACGAACGATATTATTAACCATGTAATCCACGACAGAAAACAAAAAACAAAAATTATTGCTCATCACTGCTTAAAAACCAACAACGTGAAAAATTCGAATCATTTTCGTTTTTCCTTTCCTTTATGATTTTAAAAGTTTGTAATTTACATAAAACTAAACCCAAAATACATAAGACAACGTACAAAGGTAGCTGTGTGATTAAATTTCCATGTCCACCGAAAGTGTACAAACATTTTGTTTTCTCATATGTTATCTTAGTTAAAGTCTTCACCGAGTAGCATCTAATATATGGAAGTTATTGTTGTATTATACAGTTGATAGTGCATAAAGTAACAACATTAATTCATTGACCGATTGTGCGAACAAATATTTATTTTCAGTAATCTTTTAGTAAAGATCATCATACAAGTATAAAACCCGGGACAAAAAAAGACAACAGGTAAGCGTCTTGTATAGAAAACAAATAGTAAAGTGATTTGAATATGCTTTGATAATGAGGGCTAATAACACAGAAATCTTTAGAGAGTTATTAACGCACTGCCAAATAATAATTTCCAATTTTACATTGATTTTAATTAAAATAAATTTCGAATTGCCTCCAACGCTTTTCTCAATAAAAATCAGTTATTTGATTAATGATATTTTCTCGTTACTACAGGTACAGCTTCATTAAGATATCTTGATCAATAACTGAAGCATGTTAGATTCCATTTTGTTATTCTTGATACCCAGATTTGTTATAAAAATATTGCTGAATAGCTTTATTAGTGTTCGCTTACTGTCCATCGTCAATCTCATTTTTAACTTCCTACGATGCTACCGAAAGTGTTCTTTACTTTGAAAACATGAGTTGAGATTTTGCCACATTAGTGGCGTAAATAGTTTCAGGAACATTTTCCATATATTGATGGGTATGCCTATTTGTGCGCGTGTGTTTGTACATCTATCAATCAATCAATCTATCTATCTATCTATCTATCTATCTATCTATCTATCTATCTGACTGTGTCCATTAAACTATCTATCTAATCTGTCTATCTGCATGTGTATGTATGTATGTATGTACCTATGCCTATCTGCCTGCCTGCATATCTATTTACCTACCTACGTATATATAACTATGCTGATGATGCAAATTTATCACAGGCAATAAAAAAAAGTAGGATGACGTCGCAAGTGTACAGCGGGACCTGAATTCGATATACAAGTGAGCCTAAATAAACAACATACAGTTTAATACTGGAAAATGTGAGGCATTTCACTACCAACTCACGAATACACTACATCACTACAGCCTGTATATACGGGACCCTAAGGTATAACAAACCCAGAGTTATAGGTATTGAAAAAGTTGTGGATATGTATGTGCAATGACGCATCATTTTATATGCACGTTAGCAAGATGGCAGTAATGTGCATACAACTGGGAGGATGAATAGTGAAGTCCTTCAAGACAAGACACCAAGAAACTTTGTTGATCCTGTGGAGAACCCTTGTTCTCAGCCGCCTGGAATACTGCTCCCAGGTGTGGTCATCACATAGTGCCAAATTAACAGCGGAGCTGGATGCAGTCCAATGCCACCACACTAAAAAGATTGAAGCAGTGCAGCGGGGGAACTACAGGGATGGGCTGAGAAAACTGCAACTTAACTCCCTGGAGCGAAGGTGCGAGACATATGCGATAATCTACACATGGAAAACCCTAAAAGAGCTAGTATCTAATTTTGACATTGTGTGTTATACAAAAACCAGAACTGGCCGCCGTTGTATTGTACCAAGGGTACTATCCTCTTCATCTAGATGCAGGACCAGGTACGGAAATAGCCTAGGGTTTAAAGACTCACAAATCTTCAATGCCCTGCCACAAAAGTCAAGAAACCTGCATAAGGTGGAGCTAAATGTCTTCAAAAAGGAACTAGATATCCTACTCTTCACAATACCGATGAACCAACAGCCCGACATGACGTGCAGACGTGGGCAGCGGAATCAAACACCTTTGTACACCAAATGGACCAATTACTGAGACAAGGCAGACTGAGAAACTATCTATCTATCTATCTATCTATCTATATATATATATATATATATATATATATATATATAGATAGATAGATAGATAGATAGATAGATAGATAGATAGATAGATACATACATACATACATACATATACACATACATACATACATACATACATACATACATACATACATATATAATACACATGCACTCACACATACACACACACACATGTATGTATATAATGTTTGCTTCTGGAAGTTTTATTTACAGAAGAGAATTTCATCCAGTTTTATCTACGTTAAATCGAGGGATTCACTTCCAGGAATGAAGAACATACGTATGTTTTTATTATTATTTAATTATTTTTTTACACTGAGTAATTTGCTTAAAACTTTTAGTCGTTGGTCGATATGTTAAGTATTATCTCATTCTCCTCAATTGGAATCTTCAGCATGGTATCTAATAAAATACAACTTAAGCTAAATTCAACCTTCTATGAAGTTTTTACGAGGATGAAATATTTCATAGTTTTCACCAAAAACATATTTTATTTTCCTCATCATCCAGAATCATAAGTGAAATTCTGACTAGCAAAAGAACGTTCTCTGTGTAGATACAGTTTTATATGACCAAGAGTGATTCTTATCCACTAGATGGAACCATAAAATAATTAAGAGAGTAACTTGCAAAATAAGTAGTTTTGGACTAGTTGCCCTTTATGTATCTCACCTACTTTCCCTATAAATTCTATTGTACTTTCTCAATATAACATTTGTTTTATCACGATTGTTGGTAAACTGGCCACCTTCTATTTCGGCCATGACTCTTTATATGCTTAAAGTTTACCTGTCGATGGCGGGCTGTTGCCATGATGTAATCTAAAAATGCATGAATGAAATATTGCAAAAACAGCTGCAGTAAATTTGAAAATCACTAGTGTTCTTCTCTCTCTCACTCTCTTTTTTCTCTCTTTCTCTCCCTCTTTCTCTCTCTCTCTCTCTCTCTCTCTCTCTCTCTCTCTCTCTCTCTCTCTCTCTCTCTCTCTCTCTCTCTCTCTCTCTCTCATCTTGGAGGCCTTCTGACAAATTTCCGCGTAGTAGAAAGCGAAACGACGAAAACAGTGAAGTTTGTGCAAGAGTCTGATACTTTGGGGATGCATAAAAATTATGGTTCAAGAAAGTCGATTAAAATTGACGGTAACCTGAATAGTTTCAAATATATTTCAGTTGCTGAAGGATAATTTGATACCAGACTTGGATGAAGGTGAGATTTTTCAGCATGAAGGAGCTCCATGCCATAGATCATGTGCAATACAACAGTCTGATGAAGCTGTAACCATACTGAAAGATTGGCCGACTCAGAGCCCTGACTTAAACATTATCGAGCAAATGTGGACAGAACTCGAGTTCGTCAGAAGAATCCACGCAATCTTGAAGCGTTGTGGGAGCTCAGTCACAGAGAATGGCATCACATACCTGTGAAGATGATGAAGGAGTTCTATGCATCTCTTTCCAGGCACACTGAAGCAATTATTGAAGCTAAGAGAAGCCGCACGAAATATTATCAACGTACAGTAACTACTTGAAATGAACATTATGTAACAAACTTTCATAATAGATATGTTTCTGTTTTAAAACACAGTATCTTGATTGGTTTATGTGAGGTGGCAGCAAACTCTAGCTCGGCTATTTTTTGTGGTCCTCTCGCCTCATTTTCTCTCATTAAGAACCCCTACTACAAAATATAGTGATTAGGTATGGCAATGACTACACCAGTGCCAATGTTTCATCTGTAAAAAGCACAATGGGAATCATCCACTTATAAGTTGGCAATTAGTAGAAATTTACAATAGTTTAAAGTGGCCGAAGGCTTTTGCACAGTAGTGTTCTACTCATAGAATATATTTTTATATTGTAATGAAACACAAAATTAAAATGGTACCATATGTTCCAGTAATTATTCTACAGATATAATTGAACGGGGTGTCACACATTATATGTATGATTTTCTCATTGAAAATGAAACATCTACACACATACCTTTGACTACTAGAATACTCTTATAACTTTATGGGAAGAGAAATAGGGAGAGGGAGAGAGACAGAGATGGATAGTGAACTTATTAAAAGAAAATATGTACAGCTTACACACAAACGTACATTCGTATATTTATACTTTCATTCGAGATCTTGTAACTAAAGTAACACAAAGGTGAGCATCGCTTTGAAATTAACTGGCATAACTTGTTCAAATTGCACGCTGTGGTAGAGTATTTGACCCTTCATCGTAATTCTTATTCCGGTTCTTCCTTATTATAAACATTTAATGGATTTCAAGCAGAATAGATGTGCAGCCACTGAATTTTCGACGATCTACCATTTCAGCTTGTGCGACCACAATACAAAACAGTAAATTGTTCATGGAGATGGCATCATTTACAAGAGCAATGTGCTAAGATAGATGAGGTTGAAAGGGAGGAAAATAACTGATACGAAGCGCTAACGAGTGGAGGAATTTATGTGTGCTGCATACGAATCACAGTCTGTAAGCTTGATTATACATGATGAGACTTGGCTTTCATGATCAGGAAACGAAGTCTCAGTTTGTGGAAATGCGTTGCATATCTTCTCTAGGGCAATGAAAGTCACGTGATTTTTTTTTTTTTTTTTGGTGGGGAGTAACAAGTGATCATTGTCCTTCATTATATGTAATTTGCTGTACCATGAACAATGAGATAGAGCTAATGATTTAGAGAAGCCATTAATAATAGAAGCTGAACCACAATCTGAAAATGAGCTAAATTATCCCGTGAAAATGAGAGATTGCACTCATTTTGAATAACATATTAAGCATTCGGCATACTGGGATGTTCAAGCGGGTACTAGAAGACTCTGATATCCACCGATTCTGTTCGATAAAAGATAGTTTTCGGAGACAAGAATTCGATGATATAAAAGACGTGAAAGAAACGATCAAAAAATAGGTACTGCAAGGCACATCATAAATTTTTCAAAGAAGATTCCTGAGATGTGTTAAACGATGCTACACATACCGTCGTTTTAATGTAGATTATAAGTAATATCTTTGCATAAACTAAGAATTACTTTTCCATCATATGCAATTTGAACGACCAATAAAATTTAATAAAGAAATTATGATCGTTTAATCATTAGAAGTAGTAGAAGACACATATGTATAAACATATATGTGCGTGTGTGCGGTCCGTGTGCGAGTCTGTATATGTGTCTGTATGTAATTATCTATGAACTGTTATATTTCCTGTTTTAGAGGAGCTGATGTGACTTTTCAATGCAATTTTATTTTACAAAATGTTAAATGCTCCTATATTTTATAATCAGTCGGTCGGTTCTGTCTCTGGCCTTCCATATTATAGTCCAAAAATTACACGCACGTTCTAAACTTTGTTTCTTCGCATCACTTCATCTCTCTCGCTTATTATCTAACTATCAATTTATGAACTCTCTTCTCTGGCTCTCTCTCTCTCTCTCTCTCTCTCTCTTTCTCTTTCTCTCTCCCCTCTCTATCTCACATGCACATACACACACCCTGTACACATATATAAACCTGTATACTAATACGTACGTTTACAAATGATACTGTTGTGTCGACGCCCCCAGGCGAAGAAGTAGGATCTTCCAAGACATAAATAGAGATAGTCTGGCTGTGGTAGGTGCGTTGAGTAGCAGTCGAGTAGCAGTTGTGTAGCGGTTGAGTAGAGATCATCCGAAGGTGCTAGATACCAGTAGCGTTGAGACATACATAC
>NC_068988.1:39953530-39954346 GCF_001194135.2 Octopus bimaculoides | reverse complement strand
ATATATATACATTACATATATATATATATACATACATATATATACGCGTTGTGAATGTGTTTGTTGTTTGTGTAATTTGTATGTGTGTGTTTGTGTGTGTGTGTGTGTGTGTGTGTATGTGTGTGTATGTGTGTGTATAGAGGTAAAATGATTTTCTATTCCAGTCTGAAATAACTAATAAGGCGACATATAATGTAGAGAGTTTTATATATGTTTGTACTATATGAATACAAAACATTTGAAGGCTGTAAGTAGCTGCTATATACTGAGGTTTACCTTGTTTTCTGCGCAGCATATTTTGTATATGGCTTATTTTAGAAACAAATCTTAGAACACCGTCCATCTACCCACCGCTTTAATGTGTATGATATTTAATATAAACATCATGATTTTTTCAACACCACAACAAAAATATGGTACTATATATATAAACATCCACATATGCATATATATATATATCTATATATACAATATGTAATTGTAAGATCCAACGATTTAGGTGTATGAGGTTAGTAAAATTCGAGCAGTCCGTGGTAGGTGTAAAGAGGAACTTTCAGATCAATAATAGTTTATTGGCGTACAATGTACATACACGCTAATATCGAACACGATAATATCATATCGGTGGTTAAATATGCTTTCTTTACGCGCTTACATGTCTACCAAATCGGTTTCATGTATTCTGATCCAAGATTGAGATAAGTACCAGCGCTCCCATGAAGTAGTTTGTACGCTTGAAAATTATTTATATATGAAAACATTGGCATTCTTGTTATCCTACAAATATATATATATATATATATATATATATATATA
>NC_068988.1:39949963-39952636 GCF_001194135.2 Octopus bimaculoides | reverse complement strand
TATATATATATATATATATATATATATATATATACCCAGCCACTTGATAAATTCATTAAAGTGATTTTATCCTTAATTTTATATAAAAAGAATGTGTGTGTATGTGAGTGTATATGAGTGTGTTTGTATGAGTGTGAGTATGTGTGCGTATGTGTGTGCGTGTGTGTGCGTGTGTGTGTGTGTGTGTGTCTGTGTGTAAAGACGGCATCTTTGAGTTTCTGTCTAGCAAATCCAATTACAAGTGTTTTGTTAACCCAGGGCTATAGTAAGGTACACCAAACTTTGTGGGACTGAACTGAGAGCCATGTAGTTGGGAAGCAAATTTCCTACTACGCAGCCACGCGTGAGCCAATATAATATACATATATTTTTCAAAAGCCAAATTTACATCACTCCAAATTAGCATTCTAACTGTATTCTTTGAAATTAAATAATCACTTTTAAACAGAAATGTTTAAACATAATTGACAACGGCCATTAAGTATATTAGTAACGCGTACACTTCATAGGCTTAGATAATGAACTTTACGCGCCGTATAAATTCTCAATTTATTTGATATCAGATAAAGTTACACATTTTCTATGAATTTGTTTCACTTTTTTCAAATATTACAGCATTTATAAAGAAGTAATTGGTTGAATAGCTGCTTTTAGAAATATCGATATTCATTTAGTGAAAATAAATTTAAATAATAATTACAGTATTTTGTGGGATTCTCGCCTGATCGTACTATTGAAGCAAGAAGGTCAAATGTGATTTTAGGTGACATAAAAAATATAATATATGATCAGATATTTTAATAACATCTAAAAATCGAATGGATACCAAACAAATTAAGAAATCTGAGAAATAGCATGATGTCGCTAGAGAGATAAATAGATTATCGAGGACAAAGATGACAATTCATCCGGTAGTCATTGGTGCACTCACCACAACATCCACATTGATACCTGCAGAAAGGTCATATGCTGTAATCTGCAAGACACCTAACACGATTTTTGATATCACAGGAGAATTGTTAGAAACATACCTGGTAACTGAAGTAGTATATAATAGCTTTATAGTAACAACACCAATCTTTAAATTTGAGGGAGTGGGCTAATCGATTACATCGACCCCGGTGTTCAAGTGCGACATATTTTATCGACCTCGGAAAGATAAAAGAGTAAGTCTATCACGGCAGGATCGTAACTCAAAATGTAAAGAGCTGAAGAAATAATACTTTGTATATTTTGCTAATCTACCACCCAATTAGTAATTATAATTGTAATTTCGTCTTAATTTTGGCCCAAGCCCATTAATTTGAAGGAGAGGAAACAAGTCGATGGCATCGGCCTTAGTAATTGACAGGTACTTTATGTAATCCTCACCGGAAGGATGAAATGCAAATTATCAGCCGTAATTGAACTGAGAACACTAATAGTCAGAATGATGCTAAACATTTCATCCGATGCATAAACGACTCTGCCAATCCAGCCCCACATTAATAATGGCTTCGAATTTTGGCACAAGACCAGCAATATCGGGAGGAAGTAAGTCGATTATATCAACCTCAGTTAGTACTTATTTTATCTACACCAAAAGGACGAAAAGCAATGTCGGTATCGTTGGAATATGAACTCAGAACGTAAAGTAGGATGAAATGTCGCTAAGCATTTTGCCCGGCGTACTAATGATTATGGCAGCGAAAGTAAAGTTCTACTCTGATGGGGCTTCAAATCAGAAATTATATTGACTTAAATAAATACCTCGAAAACATTCTAATTTTTCAGTACTACTATTCCAATCCATTAATGAAATAATAAGTTTTACTATGGTCCTGCTTTTGTTGAACTCAATTCCGAGCAACGAGAGCAAAGAAAATAATAACAATTGTTCTTTAGCCCTATGCTAAGAACAGTTTGAGAAGAGATTTGATGAAAGGCCTTCCCAGTCGTGATCATCACATCATATTTTTTTTTCTTTATCTTGGACGATACTGATGGGTATGATCGTTTTACTTATTCATAAGAATAGATTCATATCAACATTTTTTTTTACTCATTTTACTCTTTTACTTGCTCGAATCATTTGACTGCGGCCATGCTGGAGCACCGCCTGTAATCGAGCAAATCGACCCCAGGACGTATTCTTTGTAAGCCTAGTACTTATTCTATCGATCTTTTGTCGAACGGCTAGGTTACGGGGATGTAAACACACCAGCATTGGTTGTCAAGCGACGTAGGGGGGACAAACACAGACACACAAACACTCACACACATATATACACACATGCATATATACGACGGGCTTCTTTCATTTTCCGTCTACTAAATCCACTCACAAGGCTTTGGTCAACCCGAGGCTATAGTAGAAAACACGTGCCCAAGGTGGCACGCAATGTGATTGAACCCAGAACCATGTGATTGGTAAGCAAACTACTTACCACACAGCCAGTCCTGCGCCTAATGAAAATTATTAAGAAAAGTATTAGAAACAATGATTGCTCTAATTCAGTTGAATGAGGTCAGCTCCATAGTCCGAGCTAATCATTTAACGTTATACAATATGATTGAATGACGTATATCATACACTTTAGAACTGTACTCAGATGAGGAGGTGCTTTCGTTGAATTCCACCGATATAATTACGACTATTTGTTCCATGACTTCAAATGATTCGATATTATTAAC
>NC_068988.1:39944895-39947285 GCF_001194135.2 Octopus bimaculoides | reverse complement strand
TATATATATATATATATGCATATATAAACCAAAGCATCGCACACATAACCACAAACGCAAATACATATATACATGTGTTATGATAATAAGAACAACAACAGCAACAACAGTGATAGTAATAACAGCGAGTCCTAGAAATAGTTGTACTGGAAACAAGCACAGAAAAAGCTAGACTTATCAAAACGCTTGTTGAAACTACTGCCCTAAATATTCTCAATGATAAATGGCAAGAAAAGCCTCTCAATGGCAAATACTCAGAGAGAGAGCTAATAATGCTAACATTGATAAAACCCTTACCACTCAATAGTTGACATCTTCTGACTTAAAATCAGACACAGAAGAGTTTGTCATAGCAGCCTAGGATCAATGCCTACCTACAAAAAGCTGTTGGTTGACTTTAGCAAGTTGAGCATGTTCTTTGATGGCTGACAATATGGGCATCTCTGATCAGAAGCAGAAGTAGTCGGGGAGCATCATGGCCATGTATTGAGAGGAATTCTTGGATAATTCACCTATGGAAACTATGGTGTTTCGTTCAACATTCTTAAACAACCCTTATTCGGGGACCTTTTGAACGGGATGGGCTGCTCGACCTGAATAAAATTCTAACTGGATCCCACCTGCGCCGTTTATATGAGATAAGGGCCTGATGAACCCTTATTAGACGGCTAGTCATGATGGGTACACTAGGCGTCGTATATTTTACCCCGTGTCTGTTTGATGGCATACACCGCTCTCTCACTGAATAATAATAATAATTATTATTATGGCTGACTGAAGGAACCTTATACCAAAAGCTGAAGACGGAAAAAGTCTACTGACCAATAACATGTCGCATAACACCTACAATATCCTCACCACTACATTAACTGACAGAATATACGCTTTCCTTGAAGAGTGATCTATCCTTCTACAAGCTCAAAAAGGCTGTAAGAAGATTTCTTATAGATGCAAAGATCAATTACTCATAAGTAAAATGATTGTAGGGATTTGACGGAACAAAAAGAACTTGAGTATGGCATGGATAGACTATAGGAAAGCGTTTGATAATGTCCCACATAATTGACTACTCAAGTGCCTTGATGTATATAAGAGCTCTGCTGTCGCCTCTAAATTCTTATAAGGTAGCATGGTCATGGGGGATACACGTCTCCTTCTAAACTATAGTAATGAGTTGCGCAAATCTAACATGTTCAACATCAAAAGAGGCATCTTGATAGGTGACTCCCTCATCCTATTCCTCTTTTGCATGGCACTGATCCCAGTCAACACCGACAGAACAATCTAGGCTAATCAACCAGACATTATTATTTAAGACACAGAAGAAAATACTTGTAGGCCAATACATATACGTGTTCCCACCGATAAAGATATATCTGTAAAGAAATTTAACACAAGTAATTATAAGGAACTGGTAATTGAAATACAAAGGCGTGGCAACCTAAAGCGAGAACTGTTAGTGTTTTTGTGGGTACCCAAGGTATGTTAAGGAAGGATTCGGAAACACCTAGATATCATTCCAGGAGAACCACATCTCAGAGAAATCCAACGGACTGTACTGACAAGTACTGCCGACATCCTTAGAAAACCCTAACCATTTAAATGTCTGTGTTGTATTACATGAAGATATTTCGTTACTGCTCTTGCCAATCCTCTTCCCTAAGCTTTCGGTAACACCGCAACATCTTTTATCTTTCACTCGTCCCAGGATGTGAGGTGTGTCTCGGCAAGTGATCGTGACAAACATACAGATCAAGGATAAACAAAAAATAATAGTAATAATATACACACCTGTACGTGGAGAATCTTTTTCAGTGGGAGTGTTAATCCTATATGACTCTGCAAATGTATGAATGTAAATTTATTAATGTATGCTTACATCTATACATAAATACATACATGTACATAATGCAAACATACATATATATCCACACACACATGCGCACACAAGAAAGAAAGAAAGAAAGGGAATTATAAGAAATGAATGCAGGCAGGCATTCCGGCTGGAAGGAAGGAAGCACGATGTTGGTAAATAAGCAAAGAAAAATAATGCCAGAACATTTTGACACAAAGAATGAATGAACTTCTAAGTGAAATTCTTTTGAAATACTCAATTTACATTGTAACTTCTCGTGCCTCGAGCGACGCAAAAGAAACACGAACTACAAAATTATGAGAATGTCTATGCTCTTATCCGTGCCCAGGCAAACACAAATATTTATTCGAGTATGCTGTCACTCAATAACACAGCAATGCATGCATATATATACATACACATATATATATATATATAATTAAAATTATAATACAGGGTATCAAGAGATACCACCATGCTGAAAAAATAGCAGTCAAATCCTGACTCTAAAACCACAATAATTTATTGTGGTTTT
>NC_068988.1:39943977-39944513 GCF_001194135.2 Octopus bimaculoides | reverse complement strand
TATATATACATATATACATATATATGAATATATATACATATATATATATGCGGGTGTCTATCTGTTATATTCATATCAATGTGTGTAAAGGTTCCGTAAGAGGGGTAGTTTATCAGGAGAACGTGCAGTTGCTATTACACCGCAGAGAGCATTAAAACTTCAAAACTTTACAAACTTCTAATGCATTTTTATGGGAGATTGTATTAAACGGTGCCAGAGAATCCAATAAAATCGAGGTATTTTAAACACCAACGTAGAGTCACGGGACAGCATATCCGTGCATGAATAGTCTGTACGGATGCTCACGTACTTACTAAAGTATACAAGTATTTGTCATTCCAGTTATGCATACATCCATAAGTATACACGAAATATATTCAAGGTATACGTAAGATCACAGAAGAGTATATTGTTGCATGTAATCCACGGCCCATTGTAGGCTAAAAAAAATCCAACGGAGGGACTTTTCCAGTGTGATGTGGAATTCACTATACACACACATGTATATATATATATATATATATATATATATATAT
>NC_068988.1:39942689-39943967 GCF_001194135.2 Octopus bimaculoides | reverse complement strand
AGTGAATAAATGCAAAATCCCAAGAAAGAGCATGGTGTTTGTAAAATGGTAATGATTCAACTAACACGAACATGTAGAATCTAAGTAAATAAAGCTACAAACCTGACACCTTAGTAATTACATCTTCACAAAAAATAGTTTCGTGTACCTAGCCAAGTCAGGATTTGTCTTTATGTATGTTTGTGCGAGAATATATATAAATATATATATATAAATATATATATATATATATATATATATATGAGAAGGTGAGAGGAAAGGGAAAGCGATGTGTTTCCAGTAAATATGTTTAATGTAGATATAAAAGAAAACATCGATATTAATGGAGAAATTTCATTTGATTTTTTTTCTAGTCCTAGAAGAGAACAATCCTGTTAGTTTCAGCTTTTGTTAAAGCTAATTGGAGGCTGATTACTCAATACGGCCACATAAATAATAGTAACTCATAGTTAGTTATAAAACAGTTATATTTGGAAAGAACCAAATTGTTACACAGTGATGTAAGCGGAGTAAGCCAACATATTTCTTCTAGTGTACCCACGTCCTAATTTACTTTCCTGCCATATCACCAGCAACCGATGAATGCTAGAGTATACAAGGCTGAAAAGTTTTAGTTCAATGAGCAAAGATGAAAAACCTATTCTGAATATATAAGTTTAAAATAATGAGAATTACATCTAAAAAATTAAGGCAAGAACTAAATTAGTTTGTTTAGTATGATTAACAATGCAAACTATCGCCAACAGAAATAAGGTGAAGAGTATACTTTCTTGATAAGCAACAAATGCATGTAATTCTTAGGGATACGACCATCCTCAGACACAACTCTGACTGTTATTAATCGAACTCATCGGCTATAGTACTTCATTTTTTTAAGTCTTAATCTATCGAGCCCTTATTTCAAACCGCCCATATACAGCTACATACACAAGTCAAACCAGTTGTCAATCTGTTGCGTAGGAAAAGCACAAAGACACACTCATAAACATCTGTATATAAATATATATTCTGCGGTTTCTTTCAGCTTCCGTATTGTATGTCCACTCACAAGGCTAGATGATACCTACCCAAGGTGCCACGCAGAAGAAATCTTGAACATGGACCTGGTCTAATGTGTTTGAGAACCAAATTGTCACCACACAAATATATGAAGCAGAATACATATACATATATAAATATAAGAATGTGCGTATGTGCATAATTATACATATACGCACATGTATATACACATACACACACACACACACACACACACATACACACATACACACACATATA
>NC_068988.1:39941325-39942679 GCF_001194135.2 Octopus bimaculoides | reverse complement strand
TATATGTGTGTGTGTGTGTGTGTGTGTGTGTGTGTGTGTGTGTGTGTGTGCATATATATGTATATAAATATATGAGAGGTATTGGTATCCAGAAGACCCAAGGTGACAGGTAACGCTCTGTAAGTACTATGAAAGGACAGTAGTTAAACTCTAGGTTCGATAATGATACGAGTGAGGAATCTAATGCGGGTCATGTATGAGCATGTATATGTTAAATAAAATGAGACAACAAAGCTAAGGCTGTGTGGAATTTTCAGAGCATTTATAAAGAGGAAGTTAGTTTTACAGCTGTTTCTAGGATATTAGGGATATCTCTTCATTAGAGACGATGTGGGATGGTCAAATAGAGGGAAATATTAAAGTTCAATATAAGGAGTTATGTTGGAAAAAGAAGGCAATAAGGAGTATATAGGGAAATGTGCTGTTCATTCAAAGAACATTTGGGAATGTAGTGGTTGAGCACTCTTAGTATTCATCCTTTGCGTTTTGAGGTTTTCTACTCGAATGTAGTGACTGACCTTTCCTAGTATTCTTGCATTCCGTTTTGAGGTTTACTACTCAATTTAGAAACTCAGCTCCTCCACCTTTTTCTGTATCCATCCCTTAATGCCATTCTAATATATCACCCCACCTAACATACCTGACATATATTCATTAATTATATTCTTATCTCTTCCTACACTTCCCGTACTCCTCTCCCATCCCCCTCATAAAATCTTGACTACCAACTGATACTCATGTTTTTCACTTTTTTCACTTTATAACATTCATTTCTAATCATTTTCTCTTCTTGTATTCATTTTTTCTTCCTCTTTCTCCCTTCTTCTTTTCTCACCTTTTATTTTGACCTCTTTCCTCATGTTTACATACACATCTCTTCTAACCTTTCTATCCACTTAATACTACCACTACATTCTTAAATTTTCATTCACACTTTGAATGAGCACTACATGGAATCTACATCTCCACACTTTCAATTTGTAATGACAAAATATGAACTCCTACTGGAATTTACATACCACGGACACTAAGCATTTCTACCACATCTACACACCACTTTCCTTGGATAATGAAAATGTAACTATAAGAACTTTACATATTTTTATTTTTATTTTATTTCTACATTCATTCATTCCCTATATACTCTTTATTTCCCTACTTTTCTAAAATGACTATTCAACTCTAGTATTTCCCTCTATTTAAAGATCTCACACCGTCGCTGATGAAGGGATCTCCTTAATATCTCAGAAACACCTGTAAGACTAACGTTCTCTGTATAAATATCCTGAAAGTTCTACACAACCTTGGTTTTGTTGTTTAATTTTATTAAATGTATATATATATATATATATAT
>NC_068988.1:39939526-39941057 GCF_001194135.2 Octopus bimaculoides | reverse complement strand
ATATATATATATATATATATATATATATATATATATATATATATGTGTGTGTGTGTGTGTGTGTGTGTGTGTGTGTGTGTGTCTTAGGTCAGCTTTGATCAATTCTTTCTATCGTTTGTAAATCCAAACCTGCTTATATAGATATATATGTATGTATATGTGTATGTGTGTATGTATTCTCATCTGTTTGTGTATCTATGCGTGTGTATTAATTTTACATGCTTCCACGTGCCTTCAAAGCTATCAGGATCAAAGTTGCATCTCTTGAATGAGTTATCAAAATAGGAATTATCCATTGTTTCAATTTTATTTTCACTTACGTTATTCTGTTTATACAAAAGAAAATTTCAAATATGGTTTTATAGTTGGAGAACAGCAACACATGCATATGATTGTGTATGCGTGGAAGTGAGTGTGTGGGGACGTGAGAGAAAGAGAGAAAGATATCAAACATTATATGCAGGTTTCATACACTAACTAAATATATCCATGATATACGTATACGTTTAGCTTCGAGTATTAAAATGCACATGAAATATGTTAAACTCTTCTATACGTACAACGGATAATGCGGTACTCTAGTTCCTGTATTTAGTTTCCTGTATAGTTCCAGTGCTTCTTTTGCTCTATTTTTAGATTAAATATTCACTTGCTTGTGATTGAAATCTTCCATTTAAAACTATTTTGTTACCATCATTTCACTAGAGAAGGTGAAGTTATTTGCATGGAGATGTTATTATGTGACTGTCATAAATGTAAACCGAAACCAAAAGGACCTAAACTGAAGGATCTACTATGTGGTATCTTGACCTGTGAACAATAAAATCCAAATCTTCCCCAAACGACACACCATTAATATATTAACGTAGGCTCTAGTAGATAATATAGTCCACAATGTCAGCACCAAGACGAGCATGGATTTCTTTTCTTATAAATCTGCTAAAGTTCAACAGCCGAAATGGATTCAGTTCCAACAAAGTTTCGCAGGTTTCTGTAACATACATACACGACCACATACACGCATACACACATGCATATACACACACATACATATACAGATACCTTCATACATATGGACACACACACATACATACATTTACATGCATACTATAGAAATAGATAGATAGATAAATAGATAGAGATAGTTAGATAGATAGATAGTTTTTCTGTATTGATTGAGAAAGCAGTGGTTTACCGTTAAGTTAAATGTGTTTAAGAGATTAATTTTGAAAGCTGCATTTCCTCGCTTTCGGTAAATATGTTGCTTATTTTTTGGTAGTTTTTTTACTGATTTAGTCCCTCTGAGCGTGAGGCATTGCTATATAGTTACTATATAGTTAATGCCCTTATATAAATTATATATATTTATGAAAAAAATGATGAGTTTTTTTCATTATGAGGTTTTTTCACGCTGACTACCTGATAAATTCTTAGAAAGAATTTATCCTATATTATATTATAAATAATTAGAATATATTCAGTGCTGAATATTATTCTGTATAAGCACATGTTACTGAGATGCAACCGGATA
>NC_068988.1:39928398-39939514 GCF_001194135.2 Octopus bimaculoides | reverse complement strand
CCGGATAAATTCAAATCTCTTTCACGGATATATAATTATGAACAGAAATCATCGTACTGTGTTGGGTACATCGTGGTATGTTGATTCTTGTTTATTTTTATGTGTCTCGACCATACGTGTACTGATGAACAAAAGATGCAGGTTTATTCACAGTTTTTCTGTATTGATTGAGAAACCAGTGGTTTACCATTAAGTTAAATGTTTTTAAGAGATTAATTTTGAAAGCTGCATTTCCTCGCTTTCGGTAGTTTTTGACTTATTTAGTCCCTCTGAGCGTGAGGCATTACTATATAGTTACTATATAGTTAATGCCCTTATATAAATTATATAGATAGATAGATAGATAGATAGATAGATAGATAGATAGATAGATAGATAGATAGATAGATAGATAGATAGATAGATAGACAGATAGATTATTAGACAGATGAACCTGTAAGTAAATATGTACAATGCTGGATCAATTATTTGTATCGTGAAGGTAAATATGTTTTCGAAATATAAAAATTCGCAGACATTTAAAACCGTACGTGAAAGTGTATTTGCATATTTATTGTGTGAAGTTTTAAAAAGTATGTAAACGTACAATGATAGCTGGCTCGTAGTTTTTGTTTTTTCCACATTAACATCAGACATGACGAAGCACAGGCTTAGTAAGTTGCTGTTATTTTCATATGTTTCACAAAATCACGTAAATAACTCAAAACTGAATGAAATTCGCTTGAGCTTAATTAATACTTATTGAAAGTGATACATCTGAACACTTTCAGGTACGTTGGAGAATATATACTGCAGTATTCTTTTATGGTGTTTTACGCTTGGAGTTCAAAAGCAGTGGAAGTCATCTTTCTTTTCATCCTTCTTAAGTCGTTAAAATAAATTATCAGTCGTCCTGAGGGCAGATCATTCAAAGTTTCCCTGCTGTAAGTTTCTGACCTATACCTATGTTACAAATGAATGTATTACATGCAAATACAATAGCGATGTATATTTTATGTACATTAAATGTGATGATATGTGCATACATCACCTTTTACAAGGAAAAGGTAGAAGGAACTTCCAAGCTAATAAATTTATACTCCACGTGAAAGTATTGTGCTTAATATTCCATTGATTATATATATGTATGACACCACAAACAATGTACATAAGAACGACACACACAGTGACTGCACTAACTGAATCTAAACCAATATGGGAAGATAACAAAATACCTATGAGCAACGAAATGAAACCACTGCGTGCACATCCCATTTCCAGTACGCATGCGAGACATGCACTCATACAGCAGACATTCAGAGGAAGACACATACATTAGTAAGGAAATACTGCCTGTGTCAGTTTCGGTATTTCCTACTCGAACCACAATACGAGTAATCAGGTTTGCGAAACATTCGATTCCATAAAAATCTTCTCACAACTGTAAGGAAAAGAATGCGAAAATGCCATCGCTATATAACAAGATCCAATAGCGTTTCAAACACCATTCCTTAATGCATCATGAAAAGTGAAGAAGAAGAAAAGATGGGCAGACAACATTAGTGAATCCAAGAGTAAATCCTCAGCAGACACGATAGGTGTGGCAAACAACGGCTTTGAGTGAGAACACTGATAGGCAGTTTTTCAATACCCCTATGTATCCACTTGTAGGTGAGGGCTGAAGACAGAAGACAAAGACTTGTGCATTTAAATGTGTTTATATTCTTATGCGTGAATGCTTTAATCACACAAGAAGCTGCAATTATCTTTTTCAATAAAATTAATCTCAACAATTCCTTTGATTTCTTGAAATTTTCTTCTCCTTCTTTAAGACAACTTATTGCAACTCAAAGGGTTTTATTTCTTTCTCTTGCAAAGCATAACATGACGATTCTTTTATCATTTACTTCTTTTTTTGCATGTCATTCACTATATCACCACCAACTAAATTCATGTCACCTGACCACTTCAGTTACGTCCTGGAAATTATTCAAATTTTGATTTGCAGCAGCAGCAAAGGGAAACGATATAATATATCAAATTAGGTGTCAAAATGTTCAGTCACATCTTTAAGTCGATATGTCATTAGAAAGTGATATAGGTTATATACTGGCATAAGCAATAACAGACAACTTATTATAATAAACGTTGCCTGAGAAACGGTTAAATAATTCATAGTGGCAGGGATATTTTGCGCATTGTAATGAAAATATTCTTTATTAGAACAATATAGTATAAAACCTCTAGATATTAAATAGCTGGAATAGTAGCCAAATCTCCCTCAGAGCACTGATATATAAATAGCTAGGATGTCACAACTGAAGTTCTTTTGATCAGGACTAAATTGGAAGCAAGTAACATGAATAAAAACAGTATGCATCAGAATATTCTATAGACAAAATACTGTTTTTAATGCGCCCACTCCTTAATACTGGGGTGTTTTAGATTATAAAGAAACACAAAACCTGACTGTTTTGAATATTATGCTCTTATTGAATTAGGTTTTAGTTCAACACACGCTGTATTACAATAGTTTATGCAACATTGTGTTACTTCAGTATGGGATGAGTCACTATTGACCGAATCAATAGTATACAAGCGTATTAACAAAACATTTTACCATTCCTATCTGTTTTCCAAATTGTTCCGTACAAGACGAAACTAATGTTTACGTATTCAATACAATATATTGTTAGTAGCAGCTGCATATCTATTTCTTATTTGTTAATGTGCAATGCAAAGTTGAAATTCTCAGAAAGACTTTGAGATGGAAATTTAATAATATATCCATGATTATCTGTAATTACCCAGCTACTCAGTAGGTTACTCTCTAGTCATACAAAAAATTCATACAATTCCTGAATATAGATAGTTTTAGCTAAGTAATAATATGAAAATTAAGTATAAATGCTAAATTTATCCTTTAATTATGTAAAGTTGCATATCGAATTTTGATTATGGCAGAAGTAAGAATTTTGCTTCATTGAAATCATGCATTCTTTTGCTGTACAGTTCGCTTTGGTGTGCCACAAGGCATTAAACCCCGATAAAAGTCATTGCAAAGTATCGTATTTAATTGATTATCAATACACTTCAAAGAACATTTTTCATCATTGTTCATAATTTCTCTACTTTCAGATAGATGAAATGATAAGATGTGAAAGATTCTTCGTAATTCAGTGATAAAATAACAACGGATCAATTTGGTTATAAGATTTCAGTTCATAAATTCAAAGCATGAATGCTGTCCAATCTAATTATAATTTATTTCGTTCAAAAGTTTGAGATGAAGCATGTGACTAATGATATCTAAATAAGTCTATATAACTAGCCACTACGACTGCTGCGTGCCCTTGATATCATGAACCAAAGGGAAAATAAATCACAAGACGCCAACATTAGAATATTGTTTGCCTACCTAAGGCAAAATGAAATAAATGACTCCTTGAAAGAAAAGTTTGAATTAACTTGGCAAAATTTTGTTCTAATTTTTGGGGGATGTTGAAGTAGTGATTTTAAGCAGCAGCAAATGAGCGGTTTACAGTACTACATTTTGTTTCATTCCTTAAATACCCATTGCGAAGATGTTTTGTTCTACTTTGAAATGTACGGCTATACGGTAAATCTGTTACAGATGGAATTTCTCTCCAGTAGATATGTTTACAATTGCATAGAACTATAAAACTGCGCATGTAAAACTAAGTGTCAAATGATGGAATAACAACAGATCGGCTTTAGATATTCGTATAGAATGTCTGAACTAGTACTTTATTTCTTTGAGTTCAAAATTCAGTTCACTATAACTGTTGTGTCGACCCCAGACGAAGTAGGATCTCCAAAGACATATAAATGGAGGTAGTCTGGCCGTGGTAGGTGTGTTGAGTAGCAGTCGAGTAGCTGTTTGAGTAGCAGTCGAGTAGCTATTGAGTAGCAGTCGAGTAGCAGTCGAGTAGCAGTCGAGTAGCAGTCGAGTAGCAGTTGTGTAGCGGTTGAGTAGAGATCATCCGAAGGTGCTAGATAGCAGTAGCTTGAGACATAACAATAACATCATAGCTCACAGGTGTTTACACAGTTACCACTGCATTAAGAGAAAACATGTATTTATGGGGAAATGTTTTGAGTTAGTTACTAGCACGGAGCTCAAAGTTGGAACTTTTAGAATGGCCTTTTTTATTCTGAGAGGGAATTGAATTCCAAAATATTAACGTTAAGAATACTGCGTTGTAGTATATTATAGCTACAATTCCGATTATCTTCCAGACGACATTTAATTACACAACCTAAAATAGCTCTGTTATATAGTTATGAAACAAATGGACTCATAACGGTACCATTTTCCAGACTATTGAAGTCCTAAATGAATTAAGAAAGAGTAATGGATAAAGTGTGTGTTAAGATATGAAAGGATAAAACGACCTAACAATATATACATGAATATGAAGAAATACGATGGAAACTTGCTTTTTTCTCTGTAGTAGCATAAATGCTGTAGATTTAAAGGAAAGAGGAAATAGGAAGCAATAACTTTCATAATTTTCCAAATAACCTTTGAAACAGGGAAAATTATAATCGACGGATTCACTGCCGGTTATTTACAAAAGTTATGAAAGGAAAAATATTGTTGAAGCGAATTGCGAATATTCCTGAAATTTGGGTAAGGCAGGAACATTTAATGAGACACTTGAGTGAGTCTCTTTACAGCCTTGGCATTTTATCCAAATAAAGTTATTCAATCCAGTATTATTTCTTTCGTAAAAGATAATAAAACACACAGCACAGATATGAGTCAAGATCAAATAGAGTTTTGAATCTGACATGAGTCATTTATAATCTTACGTGATCTCTTAGGTTATATTAGCAATATTTTAGTACAAAAATTCCATAGAAATATTAGCTATCAAAGAAATAAAATATGCAGTTATATTTTAAA
The DNA here is from genome assembly GCF_001194135.2 of Octopus bimaculoides. Taxonomy (NCBI): domain Eukaryota; kingdom Metazoa; phylum Mollusca; class Cephalopoda; order Octopoda; family Octopodidae; genus Octopus; species Octopus bimaculoides. The sequence goes on along the minus strand of NC_068988.1, from coordinate 39,934,605 downwards.
GTTGTAAAATAGAATTAAGAAAAATAATAAATTGCAAAAACCAATGATTAATTATTGAAAGCATAATTGAATTATGTTTTGTTATCGAAACAAACCATTGGGTATGTTCAGTAGCTTAAACAATATAATCACTGGAAGCGCTGATAAAATATCTAATATAAAAAAAAACAAAAGAATGAAATGAATTATAAACCAAATCTATAAATAAAAATATCTTTATTTTCATTCCAGTTCTCTTTTGTTTTCCGTATGACTGACTTGTATAATGTGAGACGTAATGTATTTATTTTGATAATGGATGTACATGCAGAGAATTCCTTTAATTTTTAACATTTTCATTTATTATACTTTCCCATTAGTTTATCTATTCATTCTTTTGTATATTCTTTTCATGTTTATTCATTCATTTATTTACTTATTTCTTTGTTTATCTACATTTCAGTTAAAGAGTTGCTTCCATTCATGATGTTAAACAATTACAGATTCGATTATTATCTTTTTTGCTCAATAATTTTTTTTTTTTCTGTCCAGTTTAAAATTTCGAAACTAGTTTAACCGTTCACCTTTGATGCTGTTCATTCAGTGAACATTTATTTATCTCAATAAACTGAGAAAAGAGAAGTCTATTCCTTCTCTTTCCAAGAGGGAGAGAAGGAGAGAAATTACACACTTCACAGAATTTAAAGCGATGGCCTCCATACCCACCACATAATCACCTCCACTAAACTAAAATCATGCTAACATTTCAGTCGACATTACTGAAACTTAACGAAATATTCGTCGATTTTTTTTTGAAACCGATTATCGATCGATATAGCGTTGTGAATGAAGACTACCCGACAATCTACACCACTCGACAATCGGTTGAAATGCATACATGATTACTAAATGTTCGCTTGCAGAAATGTAATAATATCAAATAGACAATGTACTTGGAAAGCGAATTTATTTTGAAATACGGGGCATTTGTACCACAACAAATAGGAACTCATTCTTTTTCTTTTACTCCGGTATGTGCATATATATACGCACATACATGAATATATACATATATATGTTTTTGTGTGTGTACGTTAGTGTGTCTTTTAGTATTATTTACTTATATATATCAACAAATGAGCAACTTTAACAACTCTCTGTGATTCTTGAATTTGTTGGAAATATCAGCAAAATCTATTTCATGTTATACTCTCGTTAGTATTAAGGAAAGGGAAAAATAGAATTAATATTTTTGATTTTGTTCGGCTATATGAATTTAATTCTTTTTCTAAATGCCTTCGTCCATTACTTGATACAAGAAAAGAGAAATTTGGAAAATCCTGACCAAAACAGAGAAATTGTAACTTAACAAAACATATAGAAAGAGAATGAAAACGCCGTATTCGAAATTCAGATATTTTTTACGTGTGGTGTAGTTGTATTATTAAAACAAATTCAAAATTTAAATTTCGGAACATAAGACTTAACATGTTATCTGGTACATGGCCGAATTCAGATGGGTAGAAGACCTAAAAAAATGTGTGTATGTGTGTGTGTTGTGTTGTGTGTGTGTTGTGTTGTGTGTGTGTTGTGTTGTGTGTGTGTGTGTGTGTGTGTGTGTGTGTGTGTGTGTGTGTTTGTGTCTGTGTGTCTGTGTCTGTGTGCGTCCGTACGTGTATGTGGTTGAGCCTTTAATAGTCAGGAATCAACATCAGTTCAATCGTAGAAAGGAATTGAAAGTAATTCAGCCACTACCTATTACTCTCGCTTTCTTTCTCACTTCCACTCTCCCTTGCTCGGCACACGCGTCAAATTTAAGTATCTTAATTTTCCCATTAAGGACGTTGCTGCTTCGGTGGATTAGTAGACATGGGTGTTGAGAATTAGTAATACAACATATAGGTAGTTTCAAATCTCTTCTAGAAATTGCAAAATATCTAGTTAAAAATGTTATTTAAGCAACAAAATTTCTTTCTCTTAAGTGTGACATACGCGCCAGGTACTGACAAAGAATAAATTGACGTATTAATATTATTGATGATGATAAGGATAAATATAAGTAACTCGAACGTGGAGTCTAAAAACAGAAACAAAACATATACAAATGCATGACAAAAACACCAGGATTAATATGTATATACAACATACAGAAAATAGCACTACTAGGCACCACGCACATCCTACCTAAAACACTTTTAATAAAGTGAAAATAAGAGTATCACAACAAAGCACAGCAAATACCCAAGGGGCACAGAGCTGAGCTAGGTAGTGCAGTGAAAGCTCGGGATAAAAATATGACCTTTGACTAATAAGAGAGCATTGGCTTCAATACCACTCGTTCTGAAAAAAAAAACCATCTGAAAACTTTAGGATACCCTACAATCTAGGTGCATTGCAAAAGTCGGCATTACTTGAAACTGCACGCATATTGCGTAACGTACTGCCTGTCTGAGGTCCTTGTTGTGTCTTGACAAACAGTACAAACTCCCGGTAGACAATATCTTGAATCAACAAGCTCGCGATATTGTATACTGTGAGACTTCTTTAATAATAATAATAATAATAATAATAATAATAATAATAATAATAATAATAATAATAATAATAATAATAATAAAAAGAAGAAGAAGAAGAAGAAGAAGAAGAAGAAGAAGAAGAAGAAGAAGAAGAAGAAGAAGAAGAACAACAACAACAACAACAACAACAAAAACAACAACAATTTAGACACATCTACCGAGTGTGTGGTAATGTGTGAGAGTGAATGAATTTTGTGTGTGTGACTGTATTTTACTGAGCTCATTTGTCCTTGTGCGTCAATAATGCGTTATGAAGCTTTATATATTCATTAGTGGTCATGTTTAGAATGATTTCGAATGTTTTATTTAAGCATACCATTAATTATTCCTCTTTGTTCATATCAAATTCAAGCAATAGAGGTTTCAATCTAATTTTTTTTACGAACAAAATGCAAGCCACTTTATGAAATTTAAATATCTATTGACTGCATTTTGCGGGCAATTAAATATTTGTCGACTGAGTAAGAATGGAAAGTTGGCAGATGTGACACTCACAGTTTCTATAATAGCAACAAACGAAGAAGTCAAGATGAAATAAGAATGTACAACTATAGTAAGTAAAACTGTTCTACAGTATCTTTTCACCGATATTTTCCCACATACTCTTGGCTACATTTCTACTTGCACTTAGCGCTTTATTGGTAACTCAAGAATGAAAGAAAATTGATATTTTATACTGAAAGGGATACATTTTGCTACGACACTAGAATAATAAGTAGTTACAAAGTAATAATGAACATTGCTAAAGCTTTTCTTAAGAAAGACTATATTAATGTAAATAGAAATATCAAATGTTTAGCTACTACGGCAATACAGTACGGTCATGTAAATTACTCCACTGAGAGCAACTAAATGTATCGATTTATGTGAACGGATATATGCAAAGATGTGTATTCTGAACACAATGTTCATTATTCAGCAGCCATTTTTAAAGACATATATATATATATATATATATATATATATTAGCTTTCAGCTACGAAAAAATAAAACTAAAAAGAAATAAAGAACGACTGAAAGGGTAGATTTCGAGATTAGATATCTTACGAAATTTAGTTTTCTTTCGCTCGATTTTGAATTCAACTTCTACCATTCGCAGTCTATAATTTCATGATTCAGAGTTCAATAAGTTACAATAATAAAAAAAAAATATGGCTTTACTACAGCCCTGTTCTAACAGAAAGGCCTAAGGGCTAATCTTATACGAATAATGAATGTCAAACGGTACTCAGTTGTAGGAGGCGGTTCGAAGCTCCGATACCATAAAAAATATAGCAGTGAGATGCTAAGGTTAAGTTAATTGAAATGTCAGTTGTTAACAGCAAATGACATTTAAGTTTATTGAAGGGTATTAAGATTTCGCACAACAAATACTGTGATAGAATAATACATGTTGGGCACTATCAATGTGCCTTTGAGCAATATAATTAACTAGATTAAATGACAGAGCGAACACCTTATAGCCTTCCAGAATATACCAACAAAATTGTTCGACACACGATCAAAGGATAACAAAATTTGGTAAACTGAACCAACGACAGATCCTCTGCATTCACATTGATCTTCTTGACCATAAGGCAAGTTGCTTTCAGATCACACTATATTATATTGCATTCAAAGTTGAGTCCATTCCTTTCCAAAATACACGACCAAACTTGTTAATACACAAGCGAAAATATAAAAGAAATCGGGAATTCAAGAAAACAAAGCTTCCTTTGAGTAGTCAATGAATTGCTAGAAATATCACCCACATTTACCGCAGATCGTACCATGTCATCTTCTAAAAGGAGACTGGCAAAGAAGAGTATGGTTTTCGATATGCTAAATGATAGAAAATGAGATTGTCATGAAAAACGCTTTTTAACAGGGACCCCCTCGAACATAATTGTCTTCAATTTAAACAAAATCCAACGGCCAGAAATTTTGAAATAGTTTCTCAGTTTAAAGCAGATGCTCCTTCTAAACAGAAGTAGTTACGAAATAGATTTAACAATGTACTGGAGGATAGATGATTCAGTAATCCTCCAATCAAAGTACGAAATGTTAATAACTGACTAACAGTGAAGAGTTAAAATATACGCATACCTATTTAATACCTTAATAAATAGTGGTATGTATAAGTCCGTCAATGTTTAGAGTAAGACCTAATAATAAAATAGATTCTGCAGATTGAAACCAAGAGTACTGAATACAGAAATATACCACACACTCTTACACACGCACACACACACACAAAGACACTCAGACATACAAATACACACACACACACACACACACACACATATATATATATATATATATATATATATATATGTGTGTGTGTGTGTGTGTGTATGTATATATATATATATATATATATATATATATAACAAGTTTCATCATATACACATATATCCATGTACATGTCATACACATACATACATATATGTGTGTGCATGTGTGTGTATGTGCGTGTGCGCCTGTTCGTGTGTGTGAGTATATGTATCTCTGCGTGTCTGTGCGCATGTGTGTGTTTGTGAAGTATACGTATAGATAATGATATGTCAAACATGTATTCGTAAATTCAGTGTAATAAAGTACAATGTGTTTTGCAATTTACACTGGTTATTTGCTCCAAAGCTACAATACATCTTCTACACTTTCTTAATATCATTCGCAGGTTGGTGTATGCAAACATGATGAGCAAAGATGCAAAAGGACCTCATAAATATAAAGGAAACTCTGAAATGTTCAGATTTTTATCCTTATGGACTAACATCTCAAATAAAACAGAAGAAATCAAAATTTCAGGTTAAGGAAATTGAAGACATTTTTGCTTTTATCAATTGTTCTTTATGATACATTATCGACCAAAAAAAAAAAAAAAATTAAATATCAAGAAGCAGTTTTAAGTTTCTTTAAATGGAAGTGCAGGTGAAATTTATTTTAATCTATGAATAAAATACTGTTCATAAAACGTGCAATTTGAATGTGTAAAGCTAGATTAAGACATGATTTTTTTTTCTTTTGCCCATTCTGAAACATGATTCACGGAGAAAATAATTTTCATACTGATATTAAATTTCAAGCTGCTATTCCTCATAAAGAATGTACAACATATTTTGAAACATACTTAAAAAAAGAAGAAACATTTCTATGTTTTCAACATCATGAAATAGTACAGGTCTACAGTTCATTTAAACTGTTTTCCTTCAAGGGACACTATTTTCTAGGAACACTATTTTCCCTAGAAAACTATTTTCTAGGGATCATTTATTACAATAGCAACTTTGAAAAGGAACTTTTCCTCATAAGCGACGCACTTAGAAGCTTCTACTAACCAGATAAAATGCATTAAAGACAAATTACAATTTGTAGTCAAGTATTATGACTCTTAGTAAGAATGGTTACAGAAATTTCAATCCTGTGATGCATCAAGACTTAATCAATCTAAAGACATGTGAGATTATTACCGCACCAGAGTTAGTAAGAATTCCCATACTCACTATGAAACACAGAAGCACAAAACATTTGGTAGAGTGCAATTTGGACCTACCTACAGTTGTTGGAAATATATATATGTATGTATGTATAGGCGCACATATTTGTTGGATAGCCGTTCACTATATCTATGTATATATATATATATATATATATATATATATATATATAT
>NC_068988.1:39925405-39927187 GCF_001194135.2 Octopus bimaculoides | reverse complement strand
TATATATACATATAAATATTTATTTATATAAGGGCCTTACAGTAGAATAATGCCTCACGCTAAGCTACCATAATAAACACATTTTTACCGAACGCGAGGAAAATGAAATTCTCAAAAATTGGCCTCTTAAAATCGGACTTAACTATATATCGAACGATTTCCCGATTATTACAATAATATGTAACTTTCGATCATCAGAATAGTATGGTCAGAATATGTAAACATAAACAAAATAGTCAACGTACCAAAACGAAAACCCATGTATCCACCATGATACATAGAAGATTGTTTATCCCTATACATTCATGTAAGAAGCGTGCTTTTTGTGAATTGCATTTTGGTACATGTGTTTATACCAGAATAAAATTCAGCACTGAATATATTCCGGTTATATATTTAATTAATTCAATAATAGGATAAAATCTTCTACAAGAAGAATTTAATCAGTTGGACAACTGAGGAAGTGCCTCAAGACTGGATTGATGCCATTTCAGTCTCCTTGTATAAATCGGGCCAAAGGATCTGTGTGGTAATTTTCGTGGGATTTCGCTTTTGTCTGTAGCTGGAAAGGTACTTGCCCTCATTCTTTTACAACATTTAAATACATTCATATTTCTAAATACGCTATCTAAGTCTCATTGTGGTTTTCGCTCTTCCAGGGGCACAGTTTGATTGTATCTTTACGATCAGACAATTTCAGGGTAAGTACATTGAAGCGAATCTTGCCCTATACCATTGCTTTGGATTTAAGCAAGGCATTCGATACTGTTAATTTAAATGGTCTATGGCTAATTCTAAGGAAAATAGCTTGCTGAGAAAAAATTGTAAACATGGTCATGGCTTTGCATCAAGATATGAGGGCTAGAGTTAATTTTGGTGATAGACTCTTTCTGAATCTTTGACGCGTAAAATGGAGTAAAGCAAGGAGACCTTGATGCACCCGCCCTCTTTGCAATATACTTTGCTGTTGTGCTGTCACATGCTTTTCAAACTCAGAGGAAAGCTTATTTACATTACTGCAGGGACTGATTTTAATCTGACCAGACTGAAATTCAAAACAAACGTCTTTACTTCACTCATTAGGGAACACTTATACGATGACGATTGCCATCTAGTCATTCACTCTCAAACAAGACTGCACTCTCTTGTATCTGCATCTGACAAAGCTTGTGATGATTTTGGTTTGACCATCAACTAGTTGCAATGTATCAACCTGCGCGTGGTGCTGTTTGCAACCCCTCTAAGATTTTTGTTAAGAATAAGTTACTTGAGGCTGTTGACCTTTTAAACTGGAAGCTTAGAAGCTCTGTACAAAATTATGGAAATCTGTACACAGAAATGCATCTACGAATTCGAAAGGCAGCGCATGCGTTTAGTGGTTTAGAGTCACGTGTTTGCCGCCAACAACATATGAATAACAAGACAAAGTTGGCTCGTTTGTCTTACCATCCCTGTTATATTCTTATGCATCAAGTATGTGTTATGAAAGATATTTCAAATTGTTGGAACGACTCTACCAAAAATGCCATCGCTGCATTTTAAACATTAAATGGGGATTTCTTTTTTTTTACTTCAGAAACAGATGTCTTTGCGTCTGCAGGCATCGCTTCAATTAAAGTAATGCTTCTGAAGAACCATACGAGATGGTCTGGCCACATTGTTCGAATGGTGGATGGACACACGTCCAAACATATATGAAACTTAACAGAATGAAATAAAAATTCGAAGGCTGTGAATAGTTTTCAGAACATTTATATACATATACATACATACATTTATACA
>NC_068988.1:39921434-39925395 GCF_001194135.2 Octopus bimaculoides | reverse complement strand
TATATATATATATATATATGTATGGATACATGTATATGTACGCATATAAATAAAATATAGATACACATGTGTGTGTATATTTATATTATACGTACACATACACACACAGAGAAACATACGTGCACAAGCACACACGCATATACACACATATGTACGTTTGCATGTATGAAATCATACATTATTATACAGCTATCCATACACTGAGAAAAAGAGAGGGTAAGAGAGAGAGAAAAAGAGAAAGAGAGTGAAAGAATAGTGCCCCTACCAGAATGGCAGAGATTAAGCATACTTGATTGTGTAGAGATACTTGACTCTCATTTCACTTCTACGATATAGATGCCATGTATATATTGAATCGGTCTTTATTATAAATAAACTAACAATAGGAACGAATATATTCCACAATAATTAAAAGTGATGATGCTTTAAGAGAAAAAATATTACATGGTAAGTTATATAAGTGCATGAATAAATATTTAAATAAAGCAAATAATTATATTTTTTGGTAGACAAACGAGAAGAGTGCTAGAATGTCTGCAAGGCTAGATAGAGTAGGCTGGTGTTTATAGAAGAATATTAATAAAAAAGATGCAAATAAAAAGGAATACTTACAAAGAAGAGAATAAAAAGGAAACAAAGTAATTAAGAGATCTCTTTTGTGCAAAGCACTTTAGTTGGGTGTGCCTTGTTTAGTAGTGAATGAGAGACGTCAATATGACACTTCGTAGCAAATTAACAATTCTGTCGATTGCTAATGTTTTATCTGGGCATATATTGGGAAGCTGAATAGACAACTCATTAGATTTCAAAGATCAACATTAGCTAAAATACATGATGGCTGATCAGAGATTAATCGGATGTGATTTTTATAAAGAATGTCTTTAAAATGCAAATGAGGAAACAAAAACAAGAATAATACTTGTTTCCAATAAAAGCTGAAGGCCTATAAATTTGAGGAAGTCGATAATGCTAACCGCAGTCCTTAAGAGACAATTTTTTTTTGGTACTCCTTTGATGAAGGTAAAAGTTGATCACAACAGGATTTAAGCTAAGAAAATAAAGTGACAGAAGAAATTATGCAAAGCATTTTTTTTTATACAACCTGACAATCTTTTTAGCTTATTGCCTGAATAACGGTTTTAAATTTCGGCACAAGGCCGGCAATTTCGGTGGAGAGGAGAGTCGATTACATCGACCCTAGTGCTCAGCTAGTACTTATTTTATCGACCTCGAAAGAATGAAAGGCAAAGATGACCCTGGCAGTATTTGAACTCCGAACCTAAAGGCTGACGAAGTGATATTGATCATGTTACTCGCGACGTCTTCACTGCTTCTCTCCACCTGAAGTTCTGGTCCGATTCGCACTTCGAGAAACTTCACCAAGTTTCACTCTAGTGTCAGAAATAGATGCTGCCTAACATGAAATGCATCTACGGAAGACTTTTGTTTAATGTTCTTGTCTCAGTTCCATCTTCTGCAACAATGCTCTAGGGTCCATCATAAAGGATAGAGGAGAAGAGCATCGTTGACGGTACAATTTACTCGACTTGGAATAATTTTAAGCGGTTGCCGGTATGGGTAGACTGCTGCCATGAATGAGACGAATAGGTCTGTCATAGAAATATACCTCATACAGTAGAACATCTGAGCCAAGCAGTTTGTGCCCTACACAAAGGCTCAGTATGTCTACCAGTACGACAACTGAAATCAGTTTTTCGAAGCACTCGCTCACACTGACAGTCGCGTCAAATTGTCTAGTTATGCATCACAGACTCGTGTCTCAAGCTGTTTTATCTCTTACAGTTGTTGTGGTGGTGTTTGTTGTGGCTGCTGTTGATGATTATGTCATTGTTGTTGATGTGGTTGATGGCCTGTGCTTGATTTAAGTTACAGGTCACACTTCATTTAAAGTGCTTCACTGCCAAATTATGTGTGGTGAATGTTCACATCAGTATTTCAGCCCACCTCTCATTGACGGCTGCTTGACTTCAAACAATTCATTGCTTTCAAATCCTTCTCTATTCGAAGGCTGAACGGGGATTACGGCCTTTTCCTCCAGTTGTTTTCACGGTAGTGGAGATGATGGAGAACTTTTCTTGCGTCTTCTTTGAGCAGAGAACTACTATCTTGCTCTACTGACATTTCTTGTTATAGTGGTTACCACAGTCACCCACTTTATGATTTTGCATGTTTGGTGTTGATTTCAGCGGTGAAGAGCGATGTATCGTTCTCGCCATCACCACAGTGGGATCGAATGCCTTCTGCTGGCCTGTTTTAATACAAATGTAACATTGTGAATTGCTGCCCTACGGAATGACCAACATCGGCTCGTAATCTCCGAAACAGAGGAAATTTGTTATGTGAGGCTTGTGTTCTAGAATTACTAAAACCTGTAAGTCAGTCCTACAAGGAATTTTATTGACCTTACGTTTACCCCCCTAACGCTTCAACTAACTTTGCATTCGCACGTAGTTTGCATGTTTACAAATAATTACAGAGTGAATACATTTCTAAAATACCCAACGTATATTTTCCGAAAGAAAAACTAATTTTTTCTCTGTGTATCAACTAGTGATTGGAAGACAGAAACATTAAAATCCATGGAGCTAATCAAATCGAGTTAGCGCTCAAAATTTTTGGTGGAAAATTTCATACAAGACATATCGAGGGGTACTACAAGAACGTCCTGGTTGATACTTAAATTCAATGATGGATTTGAAGAGAAAATGAAGCACTTGACGTAAGCCCCTACATTATTATCAAACTTGAAATCTGTTTATGCCACAGTTTACTTCAAGTGAAAACTATATTTCTCCATGTAGGCTTAGTATTACATGTTCATAGATGTCACTGTATTCATATTTACTCATATTTTAATTTTAAATCATTAACATATCTTATTTTTCTCTCTAGCCTTGAGGATAAATATTTATTAAACTATTGATTTTGTCTCCTTACCACGGGTTTAACTTCTTCTTTGTAATACTCTTGTGTTTGAATGGCATCCCATGAACTTGACACTATTATTTAAATCAGTAAATATATTATTTCTAAGCCAGCCACTTCATATGTACAGCTTATGCTTGCAGTAGCTTCGAGATAGAGATGTCAGCCATATATCAACTCATTAGCATTTACTGACCTCTGCCGGCTAATCTTCACGAAGACAAACATTCAACAAAGCAGATACAATCCTCTCATGAGTCTTAGCTTACTAAACCTAAAGAGAAAAAACACGAGAGAGAGAAAGCGGAGAATGCAAAGAAGAAAGAAAAATGATAAAGAAAAGAAAGATTATGAATAATGAGATTACAGAGAAAAATACGCCGAGGAAATTTAGTGTTTGATTAGTACATTCCGTATAATGCTCGTCACTTTGATACAGCAAGGGATTTGTTTTATTCTAACGTAATAGAACCATGGAAACTGCTGCTTGTTATCTTAGGGAAGACCCGAATATGTAATTGTCAATATAGTTGATCGTGTATCGAAATTATTTGAGCGCAATATATTATTTATCTATTAAATTATCACAGCGGAATAAGGTTACGACATCTTGTGATATTAAACGACCACGAACGAGTCTATATAGTTTCAAATATAAATCATTTAGCGAAAGCATTGGAACTAATTTAATTATTTGCCTTGCAAATGCAATGCGCCAGTGGTTCGCTGATGATCATATGATGTCAAAGTAATCAATCCATTGTATTGGTAGATTTCTGAAAATCTGGATACTTAAGTTGACTGAAAATATATTGGAGAACTGTATAAATAACCAAGCTATTATTGGATTGAAAAGTCTAGTAAATGATCGTGAGAAAATCACTTTAATAGGCTTAACCTGTGAAATACCAGATAAGTGTAGAGTAAGAAGGCAGGTCGAAAGGAGGAAATCCGAGAGACGAAGAGAATGAGTGGGGGAGAGAGAAAGTGTGTGGGTGTGGGGGTGTGGGGGTGT
>NC_068988.1:39917140-39921293 GCF_001194135.2 Octopus bimaculoides | reverse complement strand
GAGAGAGAGAGAGAGAGAGGGAGCGATTTCTATGATCGGAAATCATCGAGCTTTCAGATATGTTGAAATGGAGCTAGTATTTGTATATGGGATTGCTTGGTTTCGTTGGGGTATAATTAGCGCATATTGTGTATGATTCAGTTTGTGATAGTGCTTGTGTGTAGCTTGTATCATAGAATATGACAAACATACTCGTGTGATTAAGAAAATATAGAGATGTAATTAAGTCTACTATCTCAATTAGGAAATGTAAGAACAGTTGATTGATATAGCAATTAAACGAGTATGAATGTTTCTCACAACGAATTGTATTGATGCCTAATTTCTTTTCTTTTTCTATTTTATACGAAAGTCAGGCTAGCGACGTAGTGAAATAAAGATTTTGGGGAGTACGGTGAAATGTATACAATCATACATATACATACATGCATATATATAAAAAGGAAGGGGTAAGTAGTACCTATCAATGGTGTTCCAGAAAAAACCCAACAGAATTGAATTATAGAATCAGCCATGAGCAAATAGTGGACTGGGTGGCTAGGAGATGTAGACTGAAAAGCGAGAAATTTCCCACTCAAATAAACTGCACTGATTTACGCACGGGGTAAAAATCACAAAGACAACCTTTCTACTGATACAATGACTAGCTAAATATCAATCTGCAATATGGCCGAGTTTCATACAAAAACGTAGGAAACTAAAAGCCAGAACTACGCAAAGTGGAGTCACGCCCATCACTACTAGAGATGAACTGAAGTGAAAAGTAAAAGAGATCACTACAGTCATTGTCCCCGCCTATTTTAAGCGTGGATCGGCCTCCTCAGTCATTAATGCCAACAACATGGAGAAACAACTCAGAAAGAACCTGAAATACTCGTATACAAAAACCCGCCAACATCGTTTACGATAAATACATATATATATATATATGTTTGCGTGTGTGTATGTATGTATGACGGAAACACGGCGAAAATGTGTGAGTGCGCATGTGCGTATAGGGTGTGCGTGTGTATATATATATATATATATATATATATATATATATATATATATATATGTACAACATACACAAACATGTATACATACGCATATATGTATGTATGTGTGTGTGCGCGTATGTCTGTGGTGGGATGAAAACGAATCTACATATGTCCAATGTGATATTTAGAGAAACAAAGTGTAGCAAAGATTAATACAGTACAAAGGATAAAAACAATAGAATATATAACCATAGTTATTATTTATGTTTGTTATATCTGTTTCCTGTATTCTAACTTTTGTACATCTATATATAAATATTCAAATGCTGGTTTATGTACAGAAGACTTATGCATGTAAAAAAAAAGTTAGATATAACTTTGAAAAGCTATCCTGGTTTCTCTTGCATATGTTTGCATCCGTATACATATACAGACATTTTGACGTTATTTATTCATAGAAAATCATATTTTATTCATTCATAAATAAAAGATTTTGCAGGTTTCGGTTCGATAATAAACGGAAAACTAAATTTCATAAACTTTTATCTTTGAAACGTATTACATCATCGAATATATTGACTTGACCAATTAGGAAGGGTTAACACAGTTATTCACTACTGAATATGGAAACGGCACATACTCCGACATAACTTTGTACAAATCGAAGGTAAGCTTGTTAAATTCTGATGTACCTAAAAATAGAAGTGCATTTTTATGATATCCTCCCTTGACATGCAAAGATATATTTTGGAATCTTTATCTCTCAGGAATCACAGTGCAGAATTTTCAGAAATGAAGAAAGCTCTCGCTACCTTATATAATGCAAGATAATATAATTACGTCTGAAATGTATTTATTTAGAAATATATGCCAACAATAGACAACGCAAACAGTATAGTCCTTGTGACTCTTTACAGCTCTGTGTAGCAGGTGGCTTCAGTGTATTACAGTAATACAATGAAACAACACAACGTGAATTATATATTCCAGAGCATCTAACTTCACTTATGATCACCGATCTGAGTATGTATATATTTTGATATATATATATATATATATATATACAGACAAGCACAACTCAGCAGTATGTCCTAATAAGTTCCCGGCCACTGTCAGGAAGATGTGCCGACATGAAATTGCACCCACTCTAGCTAAGCTCTGGAGGAATTCACTTGACGCAGACTATGTTCCTGATCATTGTCTTTCCCAGTCTGTCGTTCCAGTTTTCAAAAAGGGAAACAAATCTCTTGCAACGAACTACCGTATGATTTCACTTACTTCTCATATCATTAAAGTATTTGAGAGAGTGATGAGATAACGAATAACTCACTTCCTTGAAGACAACAATCTGCGGAAACTCAACCAGCATGGTTTTCATGATGGCAGGGACTGCCTGTCGCAGCATCTGCATCACTTTGATGACATTTTAAAAGACTTTGGGAGAAAGCCCTAACACTAACGTCATATACTTTGATTTTAGCAAGGCATTTGAGAGAGTGGACCAGAAAATCCTGCCGAAGAAGCTGTTCAGCATTTGAGTCCGTGGAAAGCTTCTGCAGTCGATAAAGTGTTTCCTGACGAACAGAACCTAATGTGTTGTTTTTGAGGGAATCCGAGCAAGGTCAGCCAAAGTCAGTTGTGATGTCCCGCAAAGTACTGTGTTTGGGTCAATTCTTCGTCATTATCTACATCAATGACATGGTAGACGTCATCCAACATACTACACTGAAAATCTTTGAAAGATAATTCCAAATTCCAGAAAGCCATAAACGATATGGCAGACCGAAATTACCTTCAGTCGGATTTGTTTGATTTTGTTCAAAGGACATAAACGAAGAATATGCTTCTAAATGAAGACAAGTTTAATTTCATCCACTTTGGAAAAGAGGATACTCTGAAACTACTATATGCCCTTCCCTCAGGCGACTCCCTAATGTCATCCAACAAACCAGAGACCATGGACTAATTGCTGATAATAGACTAAGCTGGAGTTTCCACGTAAACAGCAAGGTTGACTTGGCCCGTAAGATGTGCTCCTGGATGTTGATAACTTTCCGGTCTAGAGATACCCACACCATCATCCTTCTCTACTCCACTTTTTCCCGACTCCACCTTGAATACTGTTGCCCACTGCGGTTTCCCCAAACGAAGCAACTCATTAAGGCTGAAAAGTACCAGGGCCTTCTGGATGCAATTGCAAATGGTGACATGAATGACGTAGCGTCTAAAATCATGCTTCCGCCATCACATCCTGGTTCTCGTTTTACAGGGAGTGTTTCCAAGCTGGAATGGCTCTGGTGAGAGAGATTAGAAAGGCAGACTTCTTCATCACTATGGCAACCAACTCTAAGTGGACTGAGATAATGTTTGTTTCTGAGAACAATGTGCATATATTGGCTTTGTTTCTAGGAACAATGTGCATATATTGGCGTTGTTTCTAGGAACAATGTGCATATATTGGCTTTGGATTCAGGGTGTACGGGTATGAAAGGAATCTACACTGAAAAAGTTGTCCATAAAGTAATTCTTTAAGAAAATTGTAGTAAGTTTAACTTCTTACTTTCAAACTATGAACAGGAGTGTAGATATATAGCACCTCAGTCTACCGCCCAGAGGGCGGTGATTCAGCTAGAAATAATAATAATAATAATAATAATAATAATAATAATAATAATAATAATAATAATAATAATGATGATAATAATAATAATAATAATAATAATAATAATAATAATAATAATAATAATAATGATGATGATGATGATGATGTATCTGTGTCTGTGTATGTGTATGTTTGCATGCATGTATGTATGTATGTATGTATGTATGGACCCGGTCGTCATCCTGCCACTGTGGTCAAACAGTCCTCAAGAAAAAGTAAAAATAAACATCGTTTGAATTTTGGCTGTTGGAATGTGCGCACACTTCTTGATGATAATTTCGCGAAGAGGCCAGAAAGGCGTACTGCACTTATTGCATGTGAGCTAAAGAAATATTCCCTTGATATAGTTGCTCTCTCTGAAACTCGTCTCTCTGGTGAGGGTCAAGTAATGGAATCTGCTTATGGATATACTATCTTCTGGAAAGGCCTACCTAAGGGTCAGCGTAGAGAATCTGGTGTTGGGTTTGCTCTCAAGAATACATTAGTGTCCTCCATTGCAGAGCTTCCAAGT
>NC_068988.1:39912506-39913132 GCF_001194135.2 Octopus bimaculoides | reverse complement strand
ACAAACCTCACCCAGCTATTCTGATTATATGTCTGTGCACACGTTTGAATGTGGTGTGTGCCAGAGGGTTTGCAAATCCAATGGGGGTCTTAAAAGACATGTTAGGATCCACAATGAGCAGAACTTACTTGCAGGTATTGGTAGTGCAAATCAGAGGTGCAATCTGTGTGGGTGTTTTTTCAAAACACTGTCTGGTTTAAAAAGCCACATCAGACGCCATGAAAGGGCTAAGGTGTAGGTGCAGGAGGTGGTCAAACTCTGTTTAAGGAGTAGACAACCACCATGTATGTATGTATGTTATGGTAGTTCGTCATTGGGGCGCATACCTTCTTTGATTAAAGTTTGTGTGCTATGTGAGTCCGCGTTTATGAAAGGGTCTATTCTGGTAGGGTCACTGTCGAAGATAGTGGCTCTTTTTTGAAATATTTTACACTCAAGTAACATCCCTTGAGTCAATTAGTCATTGTTTTATTCACGTGAATTTAGGAGAAGCCCGTAAACTGAACAAGACTCCGACTAAAACCCTTTAATGCGATGCACCAGCATGGCCGCAGTCAAATGACTGAAACAAGTAAAATAATAAAAGAATAAAAGTACATATATATATATATATATATATATATATA
>NC_068988.1:39907232-39911890 GCF_001194135.2 Octopus bimaculoides | reverse complement strand
ATATATATATATATATATATATACACGACGTGCTCCTTTTAGTTTCCGTCTACCAAATGTACTCAGAAGGCTTTAATCGCTCCGAGGCTATAGCAGAAGACACATACTGAAGGTGTCACGCAGTGGGATTGAACCCGGAACCATTTGATTGGGAAGCAAGCTTCTTTCTACCAAATTCAATATGAATATTTAATCTTACTCAGTATTGGTTCTAGGCGTGGTGTAGATATAAAAGATGGGCTTCATATTTTACTACAGCTGTTTTGGACCCAATGTTTTTTTATGTATTCGTAGATTGCTTCATAGCATACCTCCACCGTTCTCAAATAAAATAGTAGATACGTATAAACAAATAAGGTAAAATATAGAAGATTGCTTATTCACCACCAAACATGATGGTCATCATGATAGTTGGTCATCTCCTAGTTTTTACCTTACCAGTTTATAAATGTTTAAAATTTTACCTGAGGATTGTGGATTCATGCTATGATGTAATTTTGGTATGCAATAATAAAATTCTACCGAAAACCTAAAAGAATATTTAAACCCCATTTGTGTTCTAGTATATATGTATATATTTGTAAGAAACATTAATTTTAGGAAGTTCACTTGCTAGAACTCTCTACATTTTGCATCGAAACATCCTCCTGTATAAACTACTAAGTGTTGTACAAGACTATTATTTTGTTTATGGAAGAATTCGAAAAGCTTATATGAATGTTTCTTTTATTTGTACATTATTTTTAGTAGATTAACGACATAAGCAAAAACCCAGATTCTGCTGATGTCATTTTTACTTGATTTCTTTTCTAATCAATAGTGTAAAACATTTCAACATTCCAGTAGTTAAAAACGACAATTTTAACCATGACTACACTTTCAAAGGAATAAATATTTATTAGTTTTTCTTCTTTACCGTTCCAGTGATTATATTTCCCTGTGATTTATGCAACTCGATTATTGAATCGACTAGAGATTGAAAGAAATTACTGAATCAACTTATCTTGCTTGAAATAACACAAGAAAAATATACATTCGACATTTTACATTTTATTTTGCTTTAGGATACAGAAACGTTGTATTTTCTGGTATTTAAGGTTATTGATTCTTCCTTAGATACTCGATATTGTTTAGAAGATCGGTACTTTTTATGAAATCCTCCCCAGCGCATTACAGATATTGTTTCTACAGATGAGATGAAAGGCACAGCCGGCTCTGATGTTACGTTAATATTTTTTTTAAATGTGAGATAAAATAAAACACGAAATTATGTTATCACGGCACTTTGCTTTCAGTCTTCTATTTACAGCAAATTATGGAGAAATTTTGGTTAAGTTTGTTTGCTGATAGGATTGCAAAAGAAATAAAAGTTAACGTTTGAGACTATCATATTTCTACAAATTATATGCAACTGTGGTTAGTGAAAGTGAGAAATTCATTAGTTTTACATTAGAGAAGGACATTTCATAACGGATAATGGTAGAAAATAAGGGGTTGGGTCAGAATTGAGTGAGGTGTGAAATATGAGGCAAGAGATCCGAGAGTGAAGTGAATAGGGTGAGAGGTTATTATAGGATGATGGCGACACAGTCGATTAATACGCTGACTGAAGAGATCATGCTTTGGGTAGCTTAGAGAAATATGTAGTTAGTATGAGAGGCATCTGTATATTGTACTACACCGAATGCTAAGCAGCTGATGTAGTATGTTGGATTTTTCTAAATCCAATAAGTTAGCTAGAAACATTTTTAAGCAAATAATTTTAACTGAGCATAGAGTAAACAACATTTCTACTTCGATTACAAGGTGTATGGGATAAAGTTAACGATTTTTTATGTCCCTCTCTTCAGAATCAGCATGATGTTCTGTTGATCAGCCGACTGTGTTGGGGAACATAATGATTAAAGTTCTATCTGAGAAAATGTTAGCTGACAGGGGGGGGGGGGCAGGGAGCTATCAAAATCTTGGAAAAGTTACTTGTACTATGATGATTCGTGTCAAAACGCTAGCTATATGGCTGCTGCACGTTGCTCTGTGAACCCTGTAAACGCTGCAAGACCAGGCATTGACTAATACAACGAAACCCACGAAGCAGTAGCCAACAGGAAAGGATACAACTGCCGTTCTGATTGCGTTTGCACGCACGCCGGAATTCATACCCACATCTTTAATCAGAGTCATAGTTTCAGTTCAGACGGCTATGTGGAACTGCTACAGATTATGGTTAATCTCTGACTGGAGAGCGTTGCTGCTAGCAGGCTATATTTGTGTGGAAGCAGTATTAAGTTCCTTGGCATATTTCCGGAGGAAGTCAAATTAGGTTTCCGAAGAATTTCTACAATTTCAGCAGCCCCAATTTTAGGCCTCTTAATCCCCTTTATTTTAATAAGTCAACTGCTCTGCCTGCAACACCAAGGCCGAGCTGCTGGCAAAGATGAAGGAAGTGTTCAAAGATTTTCTCACGGACATAGCGAGGAACACACGCGCCAGGTTCTGCAGCCGTGTTGAGGCTGTGCTGGAAGCTGAGCTAAGCGACTTTGAATAAACTGTTATGTCTAAGCAATAATCTAGTTGATACTTTTTAATTTTTAGAAACACTTTGTCTGGACTGAAATTAAAATCTTCGCGTGTAATCGACAGACTGAAATATTACACTCTATACTATATTGCTGGCTAGTCTTGCATAAGCTGATTAAATTAAAGTGCTGAGATATTCCCGGTTTCCATTGATCGAGAGAAAGAAATGTAGAGAACAGATATTAAGCTAAATAAAAACAATGAGAAAACCTAATTAATCTACCGAGAGGTAAATATTTGTACTATAAATACTATAATAGTACAAGAAAAAAATGCCAAGTTTCTCTAATTAGATTGTTATCCTTTGGTACAAAGTATTTCTGACAACTAAATTCGAAGCAGATGTTATCGATACTTTAATATGAATGGGAGTGAATGCAGACATTAAATACCACCAAGGTGATAAGTGTTTGTTTTGTGTTTAACATTTAGTGATCATATAAACGTCTACAATTGTGATCTGCTCCTTCAACTTTATGTTCTTATCTGGTACAATAAAGTGGACTTCAACGAACGATATTTGGCACACTAAGCCTTGTGCTAATATATAACGGAGAAAATAGTAGATAGTGTGAGGTAGAGCATTACATATGCATACAATAGAACAAAAATGTAATTTGATTTTGTCAATTAATAATGTAAATTAATAATGTAAAAGAGGGATAGAGAGGAGAGGGAAGAGCAAGGTAGACAAACAGACGGAAAGGCTAATAGTCAAAGAGACTGTCAGACAACTAATACGAGGAGTACAGTGACAGGTAGAGATAAATAGAGAGCAGCATCAAATTCCGCTCGTACATCCGCCTACGTCTACATTACAGTGTATTATATTTAACCCAATTACTTGCTGCTTAAGACAACGTCAGTTGATGACTGCCATGTCAAAATATAATGCAATTGGTGCTAGTTAATCTGTTCTGTTTACATATACCCGTGGATGAATCGGTGTATTTATGTATGTATTTGTGTATACACACACATGCAGAATATTGTTGACAGTAACGTTGAATTTGCGGCCATGAAAGGCATCATCGGGCGATAGCTGAACTGGAAGAAACTATGGAGTAACTGTCAACGATATTCTTGTTTAACAAAACAACTGGTACTCTACAAAAGTAGAGAGCATCCTTTCAAATTAATGTAATCGATTAGCCCCCTCGGGGCTGCAATCAGAAAGCCAATACTTTCAAAAATAAACGTTGCAAAGCATTTAGAGTGCAGTAAAATACTATACAAAAGGCCCTACAGCAGTGGAAGAATGTTATTTTCTCGGACAAGTCATCCTTTACCTTATTTCCGACCACCAACCGAATATACGTGTGGAGACGGCCAAAAGAAGGAATTTGGCCCAGACTGCATTCTTCCAACAGTTAAACATGAAGAAGGATCTGTGATGATCTCGGGGGCTATATCTTGGAAATCCGCCTGTCCAATGGTTTCCCTTCATGGCAGAATTAACAGTCAAGACTGTTTAAGCATTTTATCTGACCAAATTCTTCCTATAGCTGCGGAACTGTTTCCAGAGGGAAACACAATTTTTGAGGACGATAATGCACCACTTTATACAGTTAAAGTTGTTACTGAATAAGGTAGTTACTGAAAAGCTCGAGGAACATTCTAGAGAAGTTGAACATATTATCTCGCCACTACAGTATTATTGAACATTTATGGAGCATTTTAGAAAACCAATAAGGAGTCGATATCCTCCACGATCACCACTACAAGAACTGGAGACTGTTTTATCTGAAGAATGGACAATAAATTCCTTTGGAAACAATTCAAACTTTGTACGAGAACCATACCTCGTAGAATTCATGTTGTAATTACTGCCAGAGGCCGACCTACCCCATATTAAAATAAATATGCTTGAAATTTTAAGGCGTTTCCATTATTTTGTCCCACAGCTGAATATATATTTTCTCTTTGTCTCCGTATTCTTTCTGTTGAAGAGCGTAGCTCGAAACGTCAAAGACTTTCCGTATTCCCGAGCGTCATACTAATATATACTTTTGTTATTTACACCACCTGTCCTCGTCTGTTGTTATTATTTGTATATTCTCCTATATATATATATATATATA
>NC_068988.1:39905258-39906938 GCF_001194135.2 Octopus bimaculoides | reverse complement strand
TATTCCTATTATTTCTCTACGTGCGGTTAACACAACCCCACTATTTACTGACTTATATATATATATATATATATATATATATATATATATCGAATACATCTAGGAAGTATACACCATGGAACAGCGATGACGAAACTGGCGTAGGGGGTGAGATCTGCATCAACACACGACTGGCTGTTATTTCAACTGATTAGGTTGGAGTATCGCGAAATCAACTGTCTTTCTTAAAGGTACAACGCCCCTCGCCTTTCTAAATATCGAAACCTTTGAACTTCTAATCGTTTGTTTGCATATCTAGCCATTAGGCCCCAGCTGGGGATCTGGCCACCCTCTCTCGGGATAAAAATTATTGATTATATCGCTGGAGGTTATATTAAGAATGAGAAAACGCGTATTGGAACACTGTTACTAGGCTGCGCTCTGCTGCTTTTACTCTGAAAGAATACCTGGGAGAGATATTTACAGGACATGCAGCAATGAATTAATCTCCCAAGAGTAACCAGCAAACTAAAGGTTTATCATCATCAGCAGCAGCAGTAGTAGTATCAACAGCAGTAGCAGCAGCAGCAGCAGCAACGACACCACCAGTATTATCTTTAGCATTTTAAATTATCATTATCAACGTTATCATCGTCAGTTAGCCTGCTTTTAATTATAACAATATTAGAGAAAAACCATTTTATTTTGACTTCATTTTTTTAAAAGGGATGGAAGGAAAACAGTCTTCTTTTGGCGTTTGTGATTAAGGACATGCCTTTTCATATGCCTTATATCATTGTGTTCTTTCGAGGTTTGCAAAATATCTGTGTGTGTGTGTGTGTGTATTCTGATGAAATTTTTACTGTGTCTATATGCGCATCTTTAGCGTATTCGTTTGTACGGTTCGATGTTTGTGTTCTTGTATACTTTGCGTGTGTGTATGTGTATGTATGTATGTGTATGGGGGGGGTTATTTTGCTTATCTGGAGATGTATTTCTGTGAACCCATTGTTATGGATATGCTTTTATGCCTTTTCATATACGTGATAACATGACGGTTGTTGCTATGTGAATCTATTAAAAAAGGAGGATGCAACTTTTTCTGGGTTTTTTTTTTTTCGTTTTGGGACATCTAAGTCCTATCTTAAAAGCATATCGGAGATCATATTTTATTAAATTATAGAACATTAAGTTATTTGGCAAGGCTCACAGGATTCCTGTAAATGACAGTTCACTTAACTGAAAAGAAATCCATTATATGGGTCTCCTTTTTACCCTTATTTAGATATTGTGATGATTTCTAGGAGGCACCAACGCATGCGATGGTATGAATAGATCAAGTCTATAAACTTATTCAATATTGTTTTGATGTTTCATAATCGATAGGCTTTCCAGTGGTTGTAGAGAGTTTTTACTTCTGTATAACATGGGATTTTATCTAAGAGTAACTAATTTTATAAGAAGTACAATACAATTTTTGCCTAAATACCGATAGCTGCTAAAAATTTTGTATCTCATATTCTTTGACCATTCCTTATTATGAATTTTGTTGATATAGAATTTTCTTAATTTTTCCTCATCCATGATTACACACACACACGCACACATCAGGTGATCACGTGATCCATCTGACTATCGGAGGGTTTTTTCATTTCTAGTCACAATGGATTTTACATATATATATATATATATATATATATA
>NC_068988.1:39898804-39904530 GCF_001194135.2 Octopus bimaculoides | reverse complement strand
AAAATAATCGAGACTAGATGTCCGGTACCAGATCGATCCCCAAATATAATCAGTTCGTGCCAATCACGAGGCCAACAGTCCCTGAAAGTTTCAGTCGAATCCATCAAGCGGTTTTTGAGATATCTTGTCCACGGTCGAACAAACAAACACAACTGAAAACAATACCTCCGTCTTCGCTAAGGTCGAGGTAGCAATATTATGTATATGATGATGATGATGATGATAATGCTGATGATGATAATAATAATAATAATAATAATAATAATAATAATAATAATAATAATAATAATATGTGTGTGTGTTGGTGTGTGTGTAGAAAGAGAGAGAGAGAGAGAATGAGAGAGAGTTGGATAGATAGAGAATTTATGTTATTCCGTTAATGTTAGATGTGATAATCGCTCTAGTTTTTATCTTTCAGGTACTTACTGAATATATTCTTTGAGAGTGGTAGTCGTATCTCATATTTTGTGAAATTTTTGATGGTTTAAGTCAGACTTCAATTTATAAATAAAGAATACTAACATGGTCTTCACATTGGTTTCCAACATATTCATAAAATTTACAACATGTTATACATTAAAATTTTTATCACTCGTTTTGCCACGATGGATTCCTAAAAGACGAAAGCTTATTTCGCTTATCTTTGTGTTTAGACAGATGCAATATAGAAGATTACTCCATGTGGTCCTTCTTTTCGCTTGTAATTAGGTTTCGTGTGTGCCTATACTATTTGATAGTTTCTTTGGAACCAAAGGTTTAGCATATATTAACTATTCTGCACAATGATACTTCGCCATAGGGATTGTCGAGAATTGTTTATTGAAATGTTTTCTAACATTTTAAAACTTCTAAAAATCATCTGAAGGTGTTTTGGATAACCCATTTAATTTTATGTACGATGAAGAACTTTCGCCAAAGTTGAATATTACATCCAAGGAATTAAACATTTGAGATTCCTACCTATCACAGGCTAACTTCGTTATGGAGGGGGGGGGGCATTTACATTGTCTTCGCTTAGTTTATATGTCTGTTGCCCTTTTCTTTTCTTGGGAGTTAATCGTCTGTGTATAAATGTTTCCTTTAACTAAAGGGAACTTATTGTGAATTAAGTTTGGACTGTATATTCCAGATAGTTTTAACTAGTCCACGAAATTTCCAACAGCCGTGCTTACATCAAAGTTAGATTTACCATATCCACACATCCACTTGCTGCCATGAAAGAGGATAATCGATTTTCTGATTATCTAGCATGCATTATTATATGCAAGCTGTGGTGTGCAATTTTCCAAATTCTCGGGTCCTTAGGAATAGATACTTACTGATGGCTGTTGTTTGAGACAAAATGCTAATAAAGGATTTTTGTTAGTATTATTAGTGAGTTTTTAAATATGATTTTAAATTGATTTCTTCTACTTCAGTTTTTGTTGGTTTGATGTGTCTGATTATACGATCATTCCTGCTATCTTTAATAAAGTTCACATATTCGTCAACGCAACGACGCCTCTGCTGTCATGGAAAATACTCACAAATACACAACAGATAATCAGAGCAACAATCAAAACACACATATACACGCACACACTTATGAAACATTCAACCATATCATAATCATTAAAACACGTCTGCAATACGTCTGTCAAACACTTCAAGCACATCCACACACACATGCACATGCATACACAAACGTACATGCACATACACACACTCACACACGTACACACATACACATACACACAATAAAATATCTAATTGAACACGCAGACACAGAAACACTGTAAATATAACAGCTAATGAGAACATAGCAAACAATTGAAACAGAGGACAAAAAAAAAACTGCTTGCATTCGTTTTATTTTAAAGCAATATATCAAGCTGGTATAAGAAATTTTACACAAAGAGCCATTTTCTGCCGAAACTAGTACTTTTCATCAACAATGGAATATCCAGATGATGATGATGATGATGATGATGATGATGATGATGATAATTATTATTATTATCATTATTATTATTATTATTATCATTATTACTATTATTATTATTATTATTATCATCATCATCATCATTATTATGTAGACTATTTTGGAATCTGTCATTTAGTTTTCTTGCTTAGTATAGCTTTTTATTTCTGTATATTTGCAAACTAATGTATACGGGTGCTATATATATATATGAGTGAGTTTGTGAGACAATGTACATCTATGCTAATTCTTCAGCACAGTTCCATTATGTAGCATAAAATTCAGATATACTGAATTCCTGGAAGTACTTCAGATATTTCCAATTAATAAAAAGAAAATAAAGAAGCACTCATTCACTTGTAATAGATTTACATCTGAGACACATTGAAATCTCTCCTTCATAGGTTAGTAGTTCATCTAATATCGGTTTCTTTCAGAGAGCAATTCGTCTGTACTTCACGAATAATTCTATAGAAGAAATTTCCACGCAGTACTAATGCCAACTTTCATGAAAGAGACGTACGTTTCAACATTTTAAACCATTGATAGTCAATAAGAATAAGTCTACCATATTTGAAATAATCAACTTGTATTCTACTCGGTTTTCGCAGCTCAGCAGTTGGTGAATATAACGTGCTAAGAAATGAAATCGATAGACGTTGCTGGAGAATGATGATCATTATAGTATCACCATAGATACTGATCGCGTCAATTTATAATGTTAGTACAGGCAGCATTGTTGGTTCTATCTTTCATGTTTCAAAGTATTTCTTTCGGTTTCCTGTCCAATTGTCTTTCTTTTCTCTGGTTTAGTCCTAGGAAAAAAGGGCAGCACAACAGTTATGCGTAAATTACAAACTCGTACAGGATGGTGGCTGGGGAACGAAACTTCAATTTACTAATTCGTTGTTTATCAGCCGACGGGAGTCCTTGTGCAAATATTTACAACGCTAAAGGAATACAATTATGACTTCAGCTTGTCAAACTCGGCGCTGAGTTGTGTGCGTGTATGCGTGTGTGTGTGTGTATAAACGCTTATGTGTATACGTGTGTGTGTGTATTTATACGTATGCACACACACACACACACACACACACACACACACACATATATATATATATATTCATAGATATAGTTAGACATCACCAAAGAACAGTTTGACGGTTTTCTCTACACTCTCTACTTCTCTACATTTAATAATATGAATTGACTGAAGACGAGGCTCTGGTTGACGACAGCTGTCCAAGAAGCAGTGGAGTGGAATGGTATCCTGAAACACGTAACTGAAAACTGATTGTGATAGACACACAACTAAGTGCAGGTTCATATATGAAAGAGTTGATTAAGGTCACCTTCGAACCTAATACCTGAAAGTCATGAAAATTTGTTTGAAAATAGATTGATGTCATAACTAAAGATTAATACCACTAACGCACACGAAGAAGGGAACATTTAATTTAAATTAATAAGTGTATATCAGAAATATATAAGAATATCAATCTTTTTAAAGAACCTAACATAAAATAAATTGCAGTTTTATGTACACACTTACATGCTCTCTCAAAATACATCACTTCGTCATTCTTAACAGTTACTCACCTTCCACGCAGTTTGTCATATATTTCTGTATATTACCTAGACCGCCTTTCTATCCTTATCCGCGCTTTGCTCCCATCTCTTTTCGTAGTCGGAAAATACATTCTGATTGAAATCGGAAATCTTCCAAGAAAAAATTGTTTATTAATTAGACGATGAGTCTATCTAGAAACGTGTGCTTTTTTTTTCTCCCCGCGGCATACCTACTTATCCAATATCAAGTACCAAAGCGATATATGGTTGTTTTTCTTTTACTCATTTATTACATATAAATGTGTACAACATGTACCGAAATCCATTCACTCTTATATACATATATGAGCGTAAGTGTGTAAAGGTATCGAAGTGTACGTCTGTGCCTGAGTGCATGTGTTTGAGCATGAATACAAATATACATGCACATTTAAATATACCGATGGATTATAAATTTCTATACGCACGAGCGCGTTGTATATCTATATTTATGCATAAATATATGTAAGAGTACATATGTGCACATGCTCATGTGTATATGGCACATACTTGTAAAAGATGTACTGCAAATTTATGTAGGCCATAAAAATCTAAATAAAAAAATAAAAACAAGAATTCAATGAAAGCTGAACGAACCTTTCATCTTTGTGGTCGTATCGGTTTAATTACAATTTTACCATATAACGTCTGACAATATTCAGAGAAATGCTCTGATCTAATAGCTACACCGACAGTTCTAAATACTGTTTTAGAAAACTGAAGTATATATTTTGATTCTAGCAATAGTAAAGTTCAAATAGTGTCTTCAGATGTTATGTAAGGAACTCAAAAATAGCTTTCACATACATTATCTCTAGCTTGAACTACTGAAGTTTTAGCATAATCTTTGTCTTTTTGATGATGAGTAAAACCAAAATTATACTTTTTATATATATGCTTATATTTCTGAAACAGAGTCATGAAACTTTTCGAGATATGTAGAAGCTTGTACAGGTTTAAGTATGGTCAGAGGGCTTAAGTTAGAGCAGTAGTTATTGACGAATCGATTTCCAATAGATATTAAAATCTGCATCTACCATCATTTTCTATCCACAGTTTCATTCCATAATATCCTCTTCCATTTCTAGTTTATCTAAATATGCTATTAAACATCTGTGTATGTATGTGTTTGCTCGTATATATATGTATATATGTAGATATAGATGTATATATACATTCTACGCTTTCTCTTCCAAAACATTTTCAAGCGAATATTCATACGCTATTATTCATAACGTTTTGCGTTTTGTGATTCGAGCTCTTCTAGTATTCAAAACAAAATATGTGCGATGGGTAAATTGTCGCAGTTTTATAATTTTTATTTCACGCATGCGCCTTGTTTGTTCTTGATTTTGCTGACTACACAGTATAGTAAGGTCCATTGTGCATCGTCTGTGAGGACCACACCACCATAACACAATTCACTCTGCCAGAAATTTGGAAACGACATGCTGTGTTTCTTGGAATTCGCACCGGAATCTCCTATACGAACATTTCAGAGTGTTTGGGTGTCAATCGGAGACAGTGCAATCTAAGAACATGTACCGACAGAGATAGAAATCAAATATCCAGTCAACATCATGGTGTTTGGAGTGATCACTAGTGATGGAGACTTTATGCCACCATTCTTCTTCCCACACGGTCTCATACTCAACACGAAGGCCTACATCAAGTGACTGGAGGAAGTAGTGCTATCCTTGATCAAGAGCGTGGCTGCTAGAAGACCCTATGTCTAGCAACATGACTTTGTACCATGCTACACAATCAGGAGAATCCAGTCATAGCTGTCAGACAATTTCTGTGACCACATTACCCCTAACATCTGGCCACCTCACGCCCCAGACTACATCCCTGTTGATTATTATGTGCGGGTCGGAGTCGAGCAAGAGACCATAAAGACTCCTTGTAATACCAGAGATTAACTGAAAACAAGGATTATGGCAGCAAACACCAACTTAATCGAGTCGACCGTCCAGAAGAGTTGCAAGAGATTCCGAAGTTGTCTGGAGGCCGTGACCGAAGGCAATGGCGATATAATTGACTAGATTTGCTCATTAATATTTCGAGATATTTTTATGTTATTTTGTTAAATATATCTGCTAAAATGAGATGTCAGTGTTATTTTTATTTTTGCGTAATTTATTCACCGTACTCTACA
>NC_068988.1:39892087-39897431 GCF_001194135.2 Octopus bimaculoides | reverse complement strand
ATATATATACATACACAACACCGACTAGCATATTTTACGTACGAGGAATAAATATAGAAATCATTGTTTCTCGTCTAACTGTAGACAATGCAAGTAAAGATATAAACACCGATGAACAAATTATTCCCTGAAAGTTAATAGAAAACCAGTGGCTTTTTTAGGTTCGAAAGTTTCCAGTAATTCTGGCTATCGTGACACAACATATCAAGACACCGGCCTCCCAGACCTTGCGCCAATGATTCGAATGTGTGATGGAAGTACTGTAGTCGTAAAAGAGAGATGATGTTCTTCTACGACTGCACGACAGCAGTTAACATATTTTCTGATAATTCAACTGACCAATATCCCATCAAAATGATGATATAAATTGGAAATATTTTCGTTTGATTTATTTGAAATTGTTGATAGGTCTTGCAATAAAGCATAAATCTATTTTAACACATTTCAGTCAGTATCATCTATAAGGAATCGAAGGGAATTAGCTAAAGTCATGTGAACTGGGAATATGGCAATAGCGAATCAAGAGTTATTGCTGTTAGTGTTGTTATATACTACAGAAATGGTAATGGTGATGACAGCAAGGACAAAAACAATTAGAACGAATATGATGACTGCAACAATATTAATAAAACTTAAGGCGGCAAGTTGGCGGAGCTGTTGGAACACCAAGCAAACGTTCACCAGTATTTCATCCGTTTTTACGACCTTAGCTTAAATTCCACCGAGGTCGACTTTGCTTTCATCATTTCCAGGTCGATAAAGTAAGTACCAGTTCGGAACACTGGCGTCGGTGTAATTAACACAACCTCCTTCCAAAAGTTTAAACCAATATTAATAAACCCTTCTACAAGGACTGGAATTTTTTGTTGGGGTAAGAGTCGTTTACCTCGCCCATTCCTCGACTGGTACTTATTTTATCGACCCTGAACGGATGAAAGTCGAAGTCAATCTCTACAAAATATGAAATTAGTACGTAAAGCCGAAAAAAGTACCACAAAGCAATTGTCCGCTGTGCTAACGAATTTGCCACCTCTCTGTCGTAGGCACAAGGTCTGAAATTTTAGGATACCAGTTCTCGAGTGGTACTTATTTCATCGAGCCCCAAAGCATGAAGGTTAAATCAGACCTCGGCGGATTTTGCATTCAGAGTGTAAAAACGAACGAAAACCGACCGACTCTACCTACTAAGAAAGAAAAATGGCGGAGGGTTAATAAATGCAGAAGACACAAATTTTATTGTGCTGAATAAAGAAACAATACTATCGGCAGCTGGAGATATTCAAAATGCGACTGAAACAGACCGAACCAGATGGAAAGAAATGGAACTACATAGCCAGTTCATGCAACAAACTGTGATCGCTGGCTGTACTTGACGAGTGGGAACTTGATACGAGAGACAGAAATGCTTATTATACCGCTCAAGACAAGCTCTTAAAACACACCTGATAAAGGTAAAGATCGACAAAGCTCAGTCAGATAGCAATTGTAGATTCTGTGGGAAAGGAAACGAAAGCATCAATCACTTTTTGAGTGAATGCAATATACTAGCACAAAAGGAATATAAAACGCAGAGATGACTGTGTAGGCAAAAGTGTATATTGTGTTGTTAGTCGTGTGTTTGGCTTCAAAACAATAGAAAACTGCCATGGGCACGAAGCAGACGTTGTTACAGGAAACGGGAATTACGAGATCTTTTGCGATTTCACCATAAAGACTGACCGTACTATGAAAGCAAAAAGATCGGATATGGACACAGACCACAAAGTTAAACAGTGTAAGATCATAAATATTGCAATTCCTATGAGAGCAGAGTCAATACCAAAGAAATTGAAAAGAATTGAGAAATATCAGGATCTCGCCAGAGACAGGTGGAGAGTGTGGAAGGCCAAGACACTAATAAAAGAAATTACAGCATTATAGAAGCGAGATTGAATTAAACATAACATTTAAGAATTATGTGCATTAACTCATTTGTAATAGGTACAACAGAACAGGTATAATAGGCAATTACATATCAAAAAGCATTAACTGAGAACTTACACAAAATTAGTTATACTAGTGTCAATAAATATTACTAAAGTATCCTCACGAACGTATTAGTTAGCACTTCATATACCATGTTTATACTTTGTTTTTAATCTCATTTCAGTGTCATAGCATTCTCGATTCTAATACAATTATATGAACATTCCTCTAATACAAAAGCTATGATGAAACACAGTTTATTAAGATTTGTTTCAGCTTTCTCGCACTAGAGCAGGATAGTGTTGAATGTAATACCTTCGTTTCATAGAAAATATTGTTTAAAGGATTCTTTCTATATGCGTTAATCTTTCAATATATTTTCAACAATTTTAATGCCAAACTAACAAAAGAAAGAAGTCATTCACAATTTTCTTATTGACTGCTCTGTGCGTTCATAACTGAAAACAATAGATATAATACATTTTAACTCTCAAAGTAAAAGTGGCAACAAGTTTATAACAAAGAATATATTCCTTAAAGATGTAACATCCCAATATAACTCCTTCAGTAGAAAACTTCTAAAACAAAAAAGTACATTTTTAAAAGAAATTATATACTTCATGTATCCCCATGAACATCCAGCTATCCTGCAGTTTGCAAGTCAACAGCGAACTTCCACAATTACTGTATGTTCTTGTCATGTAAATGAAGCGTGTGGTTTCGGAAGCAGGCATGTTCATAGAGTGGTAGGCAAACGAGTTGAAGGATGTTCCTTTTCATTTTGCCGAGTCAACTTTCCTTTCACATTTCTGGAGAGGATATAGTAGATAATAAAATGTTTGATATATTAGGATATACTGCTGGATAAATACAGAATATAGTAGACACTAAACCACCGGATTTGTTACAAGAGTTTATACTGTATAGCTAAAATATGAAACCTTGTATCTTTATTAAAAATGAATATTATGAGAATGGAAAGAATTGGTTTGCCTCTCAAATTATGAATAAAACATAATATTAATTTATTCTAGTACGAGTATAATGTCCCACATTTTCAGGGTTGGGGTATGTTATGATTACATCCATTCTTATACTTGTGAAGGAGGAAATTTAACACCGGCCATTGTAGGATTATTATGAAATGGTTCTGTACTTGTCCGAAGTTCTATTGATTTTGTCTCTATGTCTCTGTAAGAATAAGAATAATAATGATAAAATAATTTTAGATCAGTTATCCACGGTGAGTGACTTACAAAAGTGGACAGAGAGGAAGTGATCCAATATAAACGCTAACAATGGTACAAAGATTCTAAATTAATGGTAGAAGCAGAATGTCAATGCCTAGCTCATAAAATTTCCAAAGTAATATAATTAAACGAGAAGCGAACTAGAAATGGAATCAACATAAAGAAACAATTTACCACCTTATTTCCGATTGTCCAATATTAGCAGAGTTAGAATATAACTAAAGACATGACAGGAAAAGTAATTACGTTGATGATTGTTGAACATTCAGAGACTTTCGCATAAAAGTTGAAAATAAATTGTATAAACACACAGCAAACCGGGAGATCACAATAACATGGCAACGAGACACTGGGATATACCTGACCCTACTGACCACGGGTGCAAAAGAAAAGGATTAGATATGTTAACCAAGAGCTGAAAGAAAAACGTCTGAGCTCTGATACATATCATGTATCAAAACCATTGACCGGAAGGATATCGTAAGATCTATTCTTGTAAGAATTCTCACAAAGAAAGAAGTGAACACACTCATGAAAACTTTATTCATCAGAACAGTCAACCTGGAATCTCTGCGCATATTTCAAACCTACCAGAAACAGTGGTTAATTACCTTGCAAACCACTATATGCTGTCTAAAAAGATAAGAATATAAACACACTACCAGAGGCCACATAGAGTATTAAAAAAAAAGGTAGAGGCACTCGCAGGCAGGAATGAAATATTGCACAGCTGTTTCTTTAAATGTTTTAGGTGCCTATGAAGTTGCGAGTAACTATAGATAATTTCTCTGCCTCCTATCCTTGATCCAGCAGACCATCCAGGATGTGACTGATGGAGGGAAATAGAACTGCACCAGCACCATGCTGGTATTCATTTTCAAATAGAGCAATACGAAATGAATTACTTTGCTCAAAGATAAATCGTGTCGCTCGCTGAGTCCCCAGTATTACAGTTAGACCACACTCTATGTAGTTTGGGTGGATTGATAACAAAAACAGGCAATATTACTGCACACAATCGACTAAAACAGGCATGAGCCTCGTGAGGGTGATTTAACTTCAGAGAAAAATTATTGAAAATATTAATCGTAATCTTATTAATGCTTTCTTATATAAGCAAAAAACTACAGGAGTTCTTGCAGAAAAGTATCAAGAGCAAACTCAACCATCTATATATATTTTACTCACAACTTGGTATGCTGGAAATGGTAAGGCCCGAAATGGTAATCCTGCTATATTTTACAGGAATTAGCAAATAAAAAGATCTTACTACTTCGAACCTAAAGATATATTATGAGCTTTTACGCTACTGCACAGCACCAGCTATAAAAATCCTAAAAAAATATAGTGCACTTTGTGAGATTCTTGTGTGCATGCATTTTCTTAGTATACTCATATACGAACAGGCACTGGTCACAGTTCCTAATAATTTCGAATTTGTGGAAGGGAATTCCGATTGAATATTTGCTTCGTCGAGGCATAACAAGTGTACCTAAATATTCCACATAAATCGATGCTTGTTATCTTAGGTTTTCTAACTTTGTAGCGTTCCCAGTAGAGCAGATTTGAAGTATTTTCACAGCTTCAATGTGAAAGAAGTTTCATTGATGTATATGAACGAAAATGACTGCTATTTTAACTAGACCCTGAAGGAACCTGGCAAATGCAATACCATCATAAGAAACTAGAAATTGCTAAGTTTCTAAATACCGCTTTAGGTTTATTAAAACATCAGTATACATAGTTATTTCTTATACGGCTACATTCAAGATAAATCATTTCCGATCATTTATACCATACAACCATTGGTAATAACATAGACTAATTACTTAATGACATGTAACGTTCTCACAGTGAAAGAAAATCTCGCTTATTGTAATTAACAAGTGCCAGGTGAGGTTTATGTGTCTTTGTTAACTATAAACACGTACGTGTGCACATAAATGTTATACAAAATGCTACAATGGTAAAGGGTAATTAGAGATATAAGAGAAATGATAAAAACAGATTGATTGACTGATACATATCTAATTAGGAGAAATTCAGAAATGGTCGGAAAATATTAAGCTCGAAGTTCACTTCATGTAAGTATTTATATGTGTGTGTGTGTGTGTGTGTGTGTGTGTGTG
>NC_068988.1:39890876-39891972 GCF_001194135.2 Octopus bimaculoides | reverse complement strand
TATATATATATGTGTGTGTGTGTGTGTGTGTGTGTGTGTGTGTGCGTGCCACTGTGTGTGTATGTATCCATACACACATACACACCTCCACATACAGACGTATAGGGATAGATTGACAGACAGATAGCTAGATAGATAGATAGATAGATACTTTTGACTATTATTGTCTCTGAGTTTCAGGGCGAAATCGCCAACAAGGAATAACATATATTAGGTTAAAACCCCTTTAGTTGTTTACTCTTATCCATAATACCATATATAAACAGCTCGAACCATAATTGAAAAATCACTCAGTGAGGTCAAGAATCAGATTCATTCTATTTTCACAAGGACGAGATTCACAGCTATTTCGAAGTATCGCCAAACAATCGGCTAAAAGCAACTGAGCCGGAGTTTCAAAATCACTGCTAATCTATTCCTTGCTTAAATATTATATATAAATAAATACGTAATACCAGATAAGCCACCTATAGATGGCTGCAGCTCACTCAACAAGTATTCCCTACTCGAATCAACCATGACACTATCAAACTTGACTTTAAAAGGATTTAGCTAATCCTATCAGGTAGTGCTATTATGTTAGACATAGCTTGGACCAATTTTTGGTTGAAACATATCTAAGTTATCTATGTATGAGTGTGTGTGTGTGTGTGTGTGCTTGTGTGTGTGCGTGTGTGTGTGTGTGCTTGTGTGTGTGCGTGTGTGTGTGTGTGTCCTATATTTTAATTATTATAAATCTTTCACTGAGGAGGGTGCCGGTTTCTTACAAAGATACAAGGCTCCTTCTTTGAGATGTCGTTTACACAGACAAATTCACATTTGGAACTTGAGAAAAGTCTTGAAAATTTTTACTGTTCCACTGAGAGACTGCACGTGTAATGTACTACTTAACCGGTCGATTATGTATGTATGTAAATATGTATGTATGTATCTATGCATGTTTAGATATATGGATATGTATATATTATTATATATTATATCAATATATGGATGTATATAACATACTCTGTTTGTGCATATATTCATATATACATATATGTATGTATGCATGTATAAATATATATGTCTATATATATATATATATATATATATATAT
>NC_068988.1:39887769-39890700 GCF_001194135.2 Octopus bimaculoides | reverse complement strand
TATTTATAGTCCAGACAGTGGTTATGGAACCACTGCAGATTTCCGATGCAGCGGATATATAAGTTTTAAAGAGGGTAAGAAACATTAAGGCAAGGCGCATACAATATTATTATTGGAAAAAAATTCAAAGTCTTGCTGCTGTGTCTGGGATATCCCCGAATATGGGATATTCCGTCGTCAAAAACATAAAGAAAAAAGGGAGAATGAGAATGGTATATTTTAATGAGATGATGACATTTATATATATATATATATATATATATATATATATATATAAGGAGAGAGAGAGAGAGATACATTATATATGTGTGTGTTTGTGCGTATAAATGCATACACACATATATTTATATTTATATATGTATAGATAGAGTGTGTGTGAATGCATGTGTCTATCTCTCTATATATATTTATATATATGCTTATCCATAAATTATCCAAATAATGTACCAAATTAGTCAAAAGCATATACTGGGATCTCGAAGACAAAGGAAGGTATGCAAAATGCCATTCAAGAAAAACTGAATTTACCAGAATTATCTCCGCCTCGTATCTAGGTCGGCAACCAAGTATGCGTACACTTATTTTTACGTACCTGCATACATACAAACATACATAATCCCGTACATACATGCGTTCTTACATAAATTCCTATTTGCATGCTTGAAATGCATACACGCATGAATGCACACATTTCTGCGTGCATTCTCTTATATATAGTCATATATACATGTATTTTTATGTGTATTCATATATATATATATATACAAATGTATATATGCATATACATGTATTTATTGCTTACACGTATGCATGCATAAGGACACCCTTAAACAAGAAAAACTTTACACAGACATACATGTAGAAGATATTACTGTTTGTTTTTTTTTTCGCTCCGTTACTTCAACTGTGGTAGACAATTAGATTCATATCGAGAAGGGTTACACAGAGAGAACGAGTGCGAAAAAGAGACACAAAATAGTGGGGCAAGCAAATGCAAGTTATTAGGAACATTAAAGAGAAATTTCTATAGAAATTTAAGAAAAGATAAAAGTTAAATGAAAACATATATTCATTCAAATGTTGGAGAGTGTTAACAAGCAGTCAATTAAACTCTCACAAAGATGCGTATGATCAAAAGCCCTACTACTCCACCATCCCATATTTTTTCTTACTCATAGTATATTCATGTTTATGTTATTAACACTTTTTCGTTGTTTGGGATTGATTTTTAAGATGATATGATGGAGATTCGCTTGTTATTTTGAGCATGAATTGCGATTACATAGGAACTGACACAGTGGCTTATGCATATAAAATGTAAATACATTCATGTAAAAAAAATACGTAAATTAGCACGCATGCAAAGACATGTAAACATACAAATGAACGTAAATATAATACAATACGAGAGAGAAATTGACGAACAAATTGAACACGATACAAGCATATAATATTATAAAGAACTGAGTGATTGAAAAATAAGCTAAACAGTAGAAATCGATTGAACCGCTAATGTTTAGTGTAAGGAAATAAAATATTTCGAACGATAAAAGGTTTGAATTTCAACGTTTCAGACAACGCCTTTCGTCAGAGGGGAACAAAAAGTATTTTGCCAGCTGAGTGGACTAGAGAAGCGTGAAATGAAGTGTTTTGCTCAAGGACGCAACGCATCACCTGGTTCAGGAATCAAAACCACAATCATACGTTCGTGAGTACGACAACCAAACCACTACGTCACGTTACCCCAACACCCACATATATACAGTCACACACATACATACATACCATATACATGTATAGATAGATAGATAGATAGATAGATAGATAGATAGATAGATAGATAGATAGATAGATAGATAGATAGATAGGTGTAGAACAGTTACTCGCAGTGTCAGGTAAGACAGAATATTATTTAAACGTAGATGCATCTTTCTGCAAATTCATATGCCCATGTACATGAATAACTTCTCTTTTTTTATTTTTTCTCTAATGTGTCAGACGAGGAAAGGCGGAGATCTTCAAAGATAAAAAAGCGACAAAGCTCCAACGTATCTTACAAGACTTTCCAAACAGAAAAAAAATACATATAGTACATAGCTAGTCGTATACAAACCAGTTATGTTTGATACAAGTTCGAGATTGATGCATGTTAATCTGAACCTAAACAACAGCAAATCACATTTTCATTCAAAGCTCATCTGTAACGAGGTATAAACGGAGTCGTACTTTCAGCTAGAAACCATTGCGAAAGCTGCCAGGAATTACACACTCGCTTCTAGGAATCGGATAATGATTTCGGAGATATAGAATGCGAGCCGAAAAGAAGGGTTGATCATAACCGGAACGCCATTCATGATACATGCTCAGAATATAACATCTTTGGTTAATAAAATCGTTCATAGGCTCTCGACTGTTGCTTGTACGTTATTTCTGATATATAAATCGGTCATATATATTTATCAGAAATAACCTACAAGCAACAGTCGGAAGCCTATGACCGATCTTATTGACCAAAAACGTTACATTTTGAGTGGATATAGTGAATGGCGTTCCTGTTATGATCAACCCTTCTTTTCATTTCACATTCTATATCTCGGAAATCATTATCCGATTTCTAGAAGCAAGTGTGTAATTTGTGGCAGCTTTTGGTAATGTCTTCTAGCTGATATTACGACTACGTTTATACCTCATTAGAGATGAGTTTTGAATGAAAACGTGATTTGCTGTTGTTGAGATTCAGATTAACATGCATCAATCTCGACCTCGTATCAAACATGGTTGGTCCCAGAAACAGTTTGTATGGGACTAGCTGTATAGTATACGTATTATTTTTCTATTTAGAAAGTGGTGTGAGATATATGTATATAAATGTGTGTGTGTGTATGTGTGTGTGTGTGTGCGTGTGTGTGTGTATCTGTTTGTGTGTGTATG
>NC_068988.1:39886581-39887463 GCF_001194135.2 Octopus bimaculoides | reverse complement strand
TCTTCTTCTTCTTCTTCTTCTTCTTCTTCTTCTTCTTCTTCTTCTTCTTCTTCTTCTTTTTGTTTTCATTTGTAGTGCGATATATTTAAAGCAATTTAAATGGAAAGCACAAGTGAGTAGGTGTGCTTATATATATTAGGACTTGTTATATAGACACACGGACGCACACTCACACACACACACGCACACAATCACAAACGCAAATACACACTCACACACACATTCTCACTCACGCACACAGAAAGATAGACGCGTGCCCAAAAAACATTCATATATGCATATACACATATATGGAGCTATACATATTCACTAACACACACACACACACACACGCACACGCACGCACACACAAACACATATAAACTTACATGTGTGTGTGTGTTTGTTTGTGTGTGCGAGTATGTGCGTATGTCTGTACCAGGTATTGTATCTGTCTGTACATGTGTATGTGTTTCTGTTTATGAGCACCACAAAAACACCACCGGTTATAACAACGTTGCAGTGAATTAAATGTTACGAAATAAACAGCAAACAAAAATGAGTTCTGGGATCGATATGTCCGATAAATGCCGGGAATTTATGAATATTTAAAAATAAAAAAAAACAAGGGTTGACATAACAAAACTATCACAATTGTACAAAGATGTGCATATATGTGTATTCCTTTTCCTATCAATAACTATTACGTACAGATCAAACCACTCATAAAACTATACACAGTACAGTAGTTTGCACAATTGTGAAGACCGGTAACTATAAGCATATAAAGTTACATATACAATCATTCATACGCATATGATTATCTATCTATCTATCCATCTATCTATCTATCTATCTATCTATCTATCTATCTATCTATCTATCTATCTATATATATATATA
>NC_068988.1:39882126-39886552 GCF_001194135.2 Octopus bimaculoides | reverse complement strand
TGTGTGTGTGTGTGTGTGTGTGTTATATTACATTACATTGCATTATATGACTGGATGTGTTGTGATAGCAGTTTGCGTATGTGAGGAGTGTCTTTTTTTTGTTTTTATCTAAACGCGCATATATGTAAACATTAGTTGATTAGTATATGATGCATGTGTAGGCGTGCGTATGTGTATATGTGTGTATTCGCGCGGATGCATGCATTTCTGTGTACACTCGGCAGAAAAAATTATCTTAATTGATCTCCTTGTGTTTACTATAAAACACTCGTATATAGACAGATCTTGTGCATCACCGGTGTGAATCACAAACTCCGAATGCATGTACATCCATACTTACACACTCACACACACACATACAAGCATACGGAGACAGAAAGAGATAAACAGAGAGGGAGAAAGATAGATACATTGATACGTCTGTGCACTCATTCGAAATTCAAGTGTATATGTTTATATACATGCGCGTGTGTGTTTGTGCGTGTGTGAGGGTTTGGGTGTGTATGTGGGTGTGTTTGTGTGTGTGTGTGTGTATGTGTGTGTGTGCCTCTGCGCGTGCTCATATCTGCTTGTGTGTTATTGTATGTGTGTAAGAGCAGAATGCACAACCGTAGATATGTACGCATGTATTTATATATGTATTTAAGTATATATATGTATGTGTATATAAGCATGTATATATATAAATATATACATGCGCATATGTAAATATGCATATATAGATATACATATATATGTGTATATATATATATATATATATATATATATGCATGTATATATATATATGTGTGTGTGTCTGTGTGTGTGTGTACGTGCGTGTGTGTATCTGTGTGTGTGCGTACATATATGTGTCTGTGCATTCCACTCTTACACACAAACGCTCATCCACTAGCAGTCGTTGGCACATATTTAGAGAGGGAGACACAGAGACGGAGAGGCTGATAGAGATATTGACTGATAAAGTAGGTGATTGATGGATTAGAACCCGTATTATGGTTCCCTTTAATGAAACTGATGATTGTGTCCATGTGTTTGTCTATGCGTTTGTATATGTATATTTGTATGTGCGTGTATGTGTGTGTATGTGTGCGTTGGTGTGAGTTCATACATGACTCTCTGAATGTGTTGCGCGTGCCTGTGTGTGAAACCAGTTGTGTACGGTTAGTCACTCTTCGTATGAAATTTATTTCCGAAGACATAATGAAGAATCATATTAGATAGACTTTCTACTAGACTTCGATAAGATTGAGCAGACTGCACACCCTGTCTGTAATGTGTGACGGAGCAATAAACCACCCGGAAATGATGGCATTTACGTACAAAATAACGATATGTATGTATTTTGCTTCTTAATTGACATTACGAAGTAAATATATAAAAATACTCACCTGGATTTTTCAGCTGCTGGAGTTATATTTGTGTTGTTTTATGTTTTGGTGGGTTTCTTTTGTTGGTCAAAAGAAATGAGTACAATTATTATTATTATATGTTTGCTTCGTTTGATTGTTTATTATGTTTTCTTTTACTTTTTCTCTATGCCTTCTATTAAGCTATAGTGGGGAGCAAGTAGTATGTCATGTAGAAATCCAAAGATGTAGACAGATTGTTTAACGCCTTTATATCGCATAGAATTCTGACTCTAACATGTGTGCGAAGTTCCACACATCACCAATATAACTACTATAAGTGAGCGATCGAAATAATTGGAGATAAAAAGGTAGATGTACAGATGGATAGCCAGATAGAGAGGAAAAGAAACAGGCACAGAGTGAGAGACAGAGTGAGTGAGAGAGAGAGAGAGAGAGAGAGAGGGAGGGAGGGAGAGGGAATGATTTGATGCAAGAGGGATATAATCAGACAACACAGAGAAATATTTTGATATTCTGAGACAGAGACAGGCGCACAGAATGAAGACAGGCAAGATGAAAAGACGAAATAAGACGCACACGAGTGAAAGAGAGAAAGTGAGAGAGGGAGAGAGAAAGAGGGAGAGGAAGAGAATGAGAGAGTGGAGGAGGGAAAGAACAAGAGATAGAAAGGAAGGGATAGTGAAAGAGAGAGAGAGAGAGAGAGATGAACAATGAGTGCAGTGAGATACAGAGAGTTAAATAAAAGGGCAGGAGAGTTACATATAATGGTATATATACACTAGCAGACTGATATGTAAACAAATATATGAAGATGGTGAGGTGGAGGAGATAGGAAATGGAAAGAGACAAAATGACGGAAAATAAAATTACATAAAAAAGGTATGAAGTTAAAGAGAGGGAGTGAGAGAGAAAAAGGGAGAGAGAGACGGGGGGGGGGAGAGAATGATAAATTATGGAACGGGAAAAGAGTTAACAAGATATATAAAGACGAAAAATGACTAAAGAAGAAGGAGAGAAGGAGAGAAGGAAATCCGACGGCAAGAGAAAAAAAATACGATAATACGACAAAGTGAGGGGGGGGCTGATAGAGAGTAAGACGGAGAGAGTGGAGAGTTATAGAAAAATGTAAGATATATATGTGGAAGACAGATATAGATAGTTAGACTGAGAGAAAGAGAGAACGAGAGAGAGAGAGACAGAGAGAAGAACGTTGGTACCAAGCAGTCTGTATATTTTTACAAAAACAGAATAAACGAGGGAAGAAGGAAATACACGTGTAGAGCTGTGTCGTCGTTATATGTTGTGTGTTAGTGCAATAATAATGTGTGCGTGCATGCATGTACGTGTGCATGCGCGCATGCATGCCTGCTTTCGTAATCAAATATATGAGTGATCGCGGAGTGTGATAGGGAGAAGGAGGAAATGAATGAGTTGGTATGTGTGAGAAGGAGAGTGCGAGAGCAAAAATGTGAGACGCGAGTAAAAGTGAGACAAAATATATGAGACAGAAGGAGTGAGAGAGAGAGAGAGAGAGAGAGAGAGAGAGAGAGAGAGAGAGAGACAGTGAGTGTGAGATCTTCTGAGACGGTTGGAGTTATAAGAAAGGAAAAGAAAAGAGAGAAAGTGTGTGAGAGCGAGGAGAAAAGAGAGCGAATTGTGGGGGGAAAACTAAGCTTGGGAAGGATGGTTTCGCGCCTCGTATTTGTGAACACGAATAAACAAGGAAATGAATGATTAAAAATAGAAAAAGAGATGAAGGAAAAGTGAGATAGAAATAAACAGAGGAGAAGGAAGGAAGGTGCAGAAAAAACGGGTACATGGAACCATATATTTGTCTGTGTTTGTGAGTGTGTGCGCATGCATGTACGTATGTATGTATGTATACATGTAAGTGGATTAAAAGACAGAAAGAAACGGAGGAATGATGAGCGAGGCGTATAAGAAGTAAACAAATATGCGTAAAAGGTTAACTGCTAATTGAGATGTGCCCGAAACGATAGTGAAAGTAGAACTTGCTAGGGTTGAGAATGAAAGTGCATACGCAATCTAACAAAAGAGGGGGAAAATAAT
Source organism: Octopus bimaculoides (assembly GCF_001194135.2). Taxonomy (NCBI): domain Eukaryota; kingdom Metazoa; phylum Mollusca; class Cephalopoda; order Octopoda; family Octopodidae; genus Octopus; species Octopus bimaculoides. The sequence goes on along the minus strand of NC_068988.1, from coordinate 39,883,112 downwards.
CTAAGTAGATTCAGAACTAAGGGCCAGAGTATGTGTCATGTGTTGCGGTTAGAACAGTTTAACACAACATAGATAGATAGATAGATAGATAGATAGATAGATAGATAGATAGATAGATAGATAGATGAAGAGGAGAGAGAGAGAGAGAGAGAGAGAGAGAGAGACTAGATGTGTGTACGTGTCTATTTGTGATGGAAAGGAAAAGTACGAAATGCGATGTTTAATGAGGCAGGGAAGAGGAAAGTCGTGCTGAAGGAAAACATTGTTTGAGGTAGTAAAATATAATGCGGAGAAAAAACAATACGAGAAATATATATCATTTGATGTATTAGAATAGAAAAATAACAAGTTAGAAAAAGAGAAAGAAAGAGACTCTTACACAGAAAAACAAAAGATCGATAATGTATAAGAAGCGGGTACAGATGAAAACAAGGAATTATTTGAAGGAAAAACGGGAGAAAAAGACGCTAACAGGGGGAAACCTGTACCACTTTGAATGAGACAAATATATTTGTGTGAATAGATTAGACAATGCCAGAGAGGGAGTGAGAAAGAAAAGTAGATATATGGCAGGCAAAAGAGTGAGAAAGAACGTGATAAGAGGGATAGAATGAATGAAATAATGTATGAAAGTAAGGGAGCGACAAAAAGTCTGACACAAGAGAAATAGAGAAGTTTATGTTAGGGGATTTAGAATGAAAGTAACAATAGGATAAAGGAAACATACATCTTAAAGACAAAGGTGAATGTAAATAAATTTCAAACGGCGAAGTGAAAGAGAAACAAGGAAAAAGAAAGAGAGATAGAGAGACAAACAAAGACAGGGCAGGGAGAACGAGCATAGCAAAGCGGGGTGGAAAGTAAGATAATGAGAGAGTCGTAACAGGAGATATACTAAAGTGTGGATATATGTGTGTGTATGTATGCATACGCTCATATAGAGACACACACAAATATACTCATGAATGTGTATGTCTCTGTGTTAT
>NC_068988.1:39877690-39880740 GCF_001194135.2 Octopus bimaculoides | reverse complement strand
GCTTGCAATAGCCGGTTGTTTTGGTCAAACTATCATATCTGCTTCAGATGGGAAGAGATCAAGACTTGTCAGAATGTAATACAACGGTTTTGCCATGTGCTGGTGAAACAATTTTTTCGCTTTCTGGGACTTACGATACTTTTACATAATATCAATGATATATGTGTATGTGTGTGTATGTGTACGTGTGTGTGCGTGTGTGTGTATATACACACATATTCTTTAGTGACAGGTTTAGCTTCATTTCAAGCTATATATACACACGTACACACACACGCGCAGATACATATATATATATATATATATATGTGTGTGTGTGTGTGTTTGTGTGTGTATGTGTGTGTGTGTATGTATATACATATATATTATATATCTACATATATATGTATGCATGTATATATACATATATATATGTATGTATGCATATATACATGTATATATGTATGTATATATAATATATATATATATATATGTGTGTGTGTGTGTGTGCGTGTGTATGTGTGTGTGTGTGTGTGTGTGTGTATACATACATGCATGCATATAGGATGCCTGTGTGTATGTGGGTGTGGGTGTGTCCACCTACAGGAAGAAAAACGACAGCGTGAATATAAAAACTAAAAGCTTATTCTTGTGTAAAGTATCACGACGAAGGCAATTGACGTGGTCCCGTGGGTTGCTACTGGCCCTATTCCAAGATGTATTTCATCGCATTTCAAAAATAAATGTACCGTCTAAAGCAGATAATTTTTATATGCCACTTCCAAATTTACAATAAATAAATGAAGGGTGTAAGGTGATTAATTTTTATCGGATTAACATACCACTTTTTCTCTTTTTCGGTTTCAGCTCAAAGCTGCGGCCATGCTGGGTCACCGCCGTTTTGCTACGCCATTATTATTGGGAACCTCCTCTGATATGTTGTATTTGTTGAATAAGGGGGTTCCATATTGCTGCCATCAGTTGCACCTCTTGCCCCCAGTTAGGTTCAGCTGGGACTCTCGACAGGAAGAGATACAGTTTTGTTTTGAAAACATCTACATTCACTTTTTGTGGGCCCCTCAGGCTCTTTGGGATAATATTAAAATGTTGTGGGTTCTTGAAACCCTGGCTGTTGCAGTAACTGGTCCTGAAGCGCGACGGCATTGTTAGGATCTTTGACACTGTTCCGTGGCGACTTGTTCTTGCATTTGTGTAGCTTTCAATGCCAAAATTTGGTACAATCCTTTCCAGGATCTTTCAGATGTATATTGCAGCATATCTCCCCCGTCTTCACTCCAGGGAGTAGTTTCAGCCTTTCCAAGTAACTGAGCTGTTGCAATGAGGCGAGCGTCTTTGTGACGCTTCGCTAGATTGCTTCAAGGTCGGCTGCTATTTTTACACTGTGAGGTGACCACAATTAGGAGCAGTAGTCCAGGCGGCTGAGCAAGAACGTCCTCCATAGGAACATCATGTTTCCCTTCTCTCTGGTTTTGAAGGCTCTCAGGCTCTAGCCAGCCAGCTGTCTGCACTTTGTCCCCAACTTGGTAATGTGCACTTGGAAAGAGGTATCATCACTCATGTCGATGCCCAGGTCACGCACTTATTTCGGTTCTAGGATTGTACTCCCCACTGTAAATTTTTCGTTCAGTTACCGGTGTTGGTAGCGCTGAGCTTGCAATTTTCCAGCATTAAACTGCATATTATTTTCCTCAGCCCGTCTGTAAATTGCATCCAACTCCTGCTGCAGGCATGCAACATTACTATGGTTTTGTATTTTCTGCGAAACTTTCGTATCGTCTGCGTAGCTAGCAAGGGTAGCTATCCAGGCAGCTGAGGTCATATCTGTGAGGGTCGCTATAAAAAGCAGTGGTCCCAAGACAGTACCCTGTGGAATAAAACTGACCATTTGTGTTGTCTTTGAAGTGACTCCAATGGCCAACACTGCCTAACTTCTATCTTTCAGAAAGTCATGTAACCACTCTCCAAGTTTTCCAGCTATGCCAAAATCGCGCAGTGTGTGACATATCATACCATGATCAATTTTATCAAAATCTTTTCGAAAAGCAAGGTATATTACGTCCACATTTGAGTTGCAGAGTAACTGCTTCAACATCCTGTCATAGTGCTGTAAGATCTGTGTCAGGCAGCTCCTATCTGGTCGAAAACCATGATGGGTATCACTCAGCACGTCGTTTTCTTCAAGGAGTGTGATTAGTTTCCAACGGACTCTTCGTTTCATGACTTTACTGATATTTCAAGTCAGAGAGATAGAGCTATAAGTTCTGGCATCCGCTCTGTTTCCTCCTTTATAGATTGGGTATATTATTCCCGCCTTCAGTTTGCTTGACAGCTTGCCATTTGCAAGAAAACTCCGGAAGAGAATCTTTGCGGGTTATGCCAAGGCAGGTATGTATGATTTGAGGAGGATTGCCGGAAAACCGAATTAAACCAAATTAAAAATAAATAACTAGCTTCAGGGACATGATTTTTATAGGAATATTATATTTCTTCATTTTGTTTCAAAATATAGTGGGCCACTCTTCTGTAGCTATGCAATATGTGTAGTATAATGACACAGATAATAACGTATGCGCGGGGGTGTATAATTGTAATGAGCTCCACTACTTCATGTTGCTATAATTATTACTTAATAAGTAGTATTTTGCATTCATTCTATATTTATATCTGTAGAGGGTCATTTTTTTTTGGTTTTTTTTGCTTAATTTTTTTCGCTGCCTACCTTTACAATAGAAACCGTAGAACATCACTTTCGTTTTATTCCCTCATTACCTTCAGAGTAGAAACCGTAACTTAGATTTCACACCAACATTTTCCCTTTGTTTCACGTAATCCACCTTAGAATTTAAGAGGTCAGCTGTCATTTTCCTATTTTACTTCAGCATATTTGCACAAGTTTTCATTTGAAAATACCCATTTTCTCTAAATATAAGAAGGAAAAAATTCGTTGGTGTACTCTTCTGTAGGTATGCCATATGTGTAATATAACGACACACATAACATGTGTGTCGTTGAGTGTGTGTGTGTGTGTGTGTGTGTGTGTGTGTGTGTGT
>NC_068988.1:39873799-39877680 GCF_001194135.2 Octopus bimaculoides | reverse complement strand
TGTGTGTGTGTGTGTGTGTGTGTGTGTGTGTGTGTGTACGTGCGCGTGCAGGCGTATGTATATAACTGTAATAACTGCCATTACTTCATATCGCTATAAGTATAAGTGGAGCTGCCGTTGAGAGTCATCCAAGTACAAAACTAGAAAAGCGCTCGGAGAGTGCAGACCACCGCCAAGCAGCTCAAGTGCTTTATCAAGTGCTTTTGCATCTCCAAAACGGAACAGTCTGAGGAAATAAACCAGGTCTATACACAATAGCTTATAGATATACTCTGAATGTAGTTCTATATAAATGTTTAATAATTTTTTTTTATACTTAAGACCATCAGAAATGTTAAGATATCAGCCTCTACCCACGTTGTCATTCTTTGATTAAAAAGGTTACAGCATAGATTATATTACGTAGATAACTTTCGGCCGAAGTTGACTCAGGCCATGTTTAATTTAATAGCACCAACTGGAAGAGATACAGAGTCAGCTTTAGTGAACCGTAGCCCATTCAAGCAGAGTGTTATTGTTTTCAGAGACATAACTGGGTGCGGGTGGTTTATCTGAGGTTGGTGGTAATCATCTAGAGATCGTTTGAATGCCGTGAAGTCACTTTCCTCCTTTATGTGTGCCTGGAACGATGTTGAAGAAAACAGGCCCAACTGAGGTGAAATAGTTCTGTTATAGTGTTGTGATACGACACGAACTTTTCTGTAGTGGACGGATGGCACAGGGGACAAGCCTCGGACGAATTTTAAAGATGGGCAATGTTGATGGAATATTTTTCACATCATACAGATGATATAGAGCTCACAGCGGCGGTGGAGGGAGCAAAGCCTGAGCTTTTTGAGTCGATCCCAATAGTCAAAGCTTGTCATGTTATCCTCCGCAGGCCTCTGCCTAGCAGCTCATTTTAAGGTAGATACGCGAGTAAAATTACTAATAGAGAAATGAAAATAAACTTTGGAAACAGCAACACCGCCATAGGTTACGTGGAAACCGTGAACGTGTTTTCAAGGGAGATAATTAAAGAGACGTAACATTGTAATACTTCATGTAAAGTAAATATAACAAATGAAAAATCCTTCAAGAATCCCTAAAAATTCTCGGATCACTACCAAAATTTCATCATCTGTTCTTTGTGTCATTACCAAATTTTCTTGCAAGTTTCATCAAATACCGTTGAAAACTTTTTGAGTCATTTTTGACACACACGGAGATGCAGAGGGACAGACGGACAAACCAACGCCGATGAAAACATAACCCCTCCCGTGGCGGAGGTAATTATTTGACTCGACAATCAGAAGAGTTTATTCTGTGCATCTGAATCACTGTGAATGTTTCTTTTTGAGGCTACTTCTTCATGGTATAAGAAGGCCGATTTCCTTTTCTTTCCTAAGAACGATTGATGGTCAAGCTTTTCGTACTGAAAGAGACGCCTGTTTAGCCTTAAATTTCTTAGAAGATGACAATCTGTAGGATAGAACAATGGCTGAGGTTTCAGTGTCAGCACATCTATTTCTTTGAGAAATCTTGTTGTAATTCTTCTCCTGAATGTGAAGTAAGTAATCCATTATCGCTGTGGCACAAATATAAGTATGATTTATCAGAAGACAACGAATATCAAGCACAATTAAGATTCCCTGAGAGGGAAATAGCATTCAACGATGACATATATAATACTGCATTGGCTGTTACAGAATGCTGCAGTATTTTCGAAAATCCAATTGTTTGATGCGAGGTATGATAGTGTTATTTTCAGGTGATTTCAGACAAACTTTGACAGTGATTCCGATGGGTACAAAGGCGGATGAATTGAAAGCATGCTTGAAGTCTTCTATTTTATGGAAGCATAACAAAGTGTTAAAGCAATCTACAAATATGAGGGCACATTTGCCGGTTGATCATCTGTTGGACAAATTTGGCCATACTATTTTGAAATTTGGTGTAGGAAGGCTAGACATGAATGATGAAGGGGACTTTAATCCATCAAAATTCTGCACCTTGGTCAGCTCGGTCGAGGAACTTGTTGCAAACGTTTTTCAAAGTACAATTTCAAATAACGCAAAGCTGCTTGCTTGTGGGAAAGAGCAATCATGGCACCAAAGAACGTTACTGTGAATAATTCAAATGGAAGACTCGCGAATCTTTTTCCAGGAAAGGAACATACTTACAAATCTATACATTCTGTTGTGGATGAATCAGCAAGACTAGCAAGTTTAGGAGAGGGGTAAGTCGATTACAGCGACCCCATTGATCAACTGCACAAATGGTGGTGAAAATCACAACTGTAATGTAATTACGAACTTCATTTTGCAATCATAAGATAACAAGGTTAATTACACTACCCGTCAGTCTGGGCATGGGTCTTTTACTATAGCAACTGTTTGACATGTTCATTGTATATTTGGGTCGACGTGAACAGTTTAGAAGCCAGTCAGAAATACAGAGTGTTCAGTCTAGAGTTGGCGGGTTTTTTTATGTCTCTTTTACTTTTTTTTCCTGAGGTACAGCTTGATGTATTGGTTAACAGTCAACGATGTTCGAGAGTATAGAAATTAAAGTTGTAGATGAGAAAAATGTTAGTTGACAAGGAGAATTGGAAGTTCATTTGAATATTGGAAAAGAGTTACCTATATTATGATGATTTGAGATGGGTATTAAATTCTATAGGATATCGAATGGACAGCAGCAATGGAGACTATGAAGCTGTGTCCCTTCTAGCAGGAAAGGACACAGCGAGCGTTCCAAATTCACCTGCATACCGGAATTCATTGTCACATCTTACAAGTCCCTATGTTCAAATCAGCTGAGCATGCGTGATGGTGGATACTGTGGTTAATTCCAGGCTGAAGAGGGTTGTTACTAGAAGGCTATATGTGTAGCTACAGTACTTGACTCCTTACCATAATTCCGGAAATAGTCATTAGTGATTGTAGAAGAATTATACTTCACCAGCTGCAATTTCTGTTCTCCAAATTTCCCCGATTGTAATCCCAAACCGTGGGGCGCAGTTGAGAAAGATAGCAACCTCTCTGCCTGCAACACCATGGTCAAGCTGGCGCCCAAGATCAAGAAGCGGTTTGAATATCCTTCCAGGAACACAGTTAGGAACGAATGTGTCAGAGTCGGGATTTGTGTTCAGGCCGAGGCGGATATTGTAGGCAGCTCCTTTGAGTAAACTATTATTTAACCGCCATAATTTATTAAAATTCGTTTTTACTTTTTAAAATACGTTCATTTTTGGATGGGATACTGTGTTTTGTTTCCCTTTTAATCAACTCTCAAATTTAGTCCATATACTTTGTATAACAACTATAATTCTAAAGATTAGTCTTGTTACAATGTGTCTCACATTGATTTCGACGTAAACAATACTCACGTCTGAGGAATACTCGGCCATTGTGTAGATTATAATTCAATGACTCGGTTTAATCTATCGAATCCACTCACAAGACATCGGCTGCCTCGGTGCTATGGAAAGAAACAACTGCTCAAGTTGCCAGGTTGTAGAACTGAACCTAAATTACCGGGACGACAAAGCGAGATATTTATACATGCAGATATGCAGGCACGTAAAATATAAAAGTAATGCGCTGCCATGCCTAGACACGAATCCGTTCTGCCTGGGTTAAATCCGGGAATCCTAACTACTATATATATATATATCAGGCTGTGTGGTAAGAGACTCGCTTCCCAAGCACATGGATTGGGGTTCAGTCCCACTTGCGCAAGTATCTTCTATTATAGGCCATATCCGACAAAGTCTGTGAGTAGATTTCGTATACGGAAACTGAAAGAAGCCCGCCGAATATATATATATATATATATATATATATATATATGTGTGTGTGTGTGTGTGTGTGTGTGTGTGTGTGTGTGTGTGTGTATAT
>NC_068988.1:39871483-39872257 GCF_001194135.2 Octopus bimaculoides | reverse complement strand
ATATATATATATATATATATACAATATTATATTTAAATGTATGTATGAATATATATATATCTATATATATGTATATGGGTAATCACTGTCGCACTAAATTGTTACACTCCCTTCATTGAAACTGGCTGTAGCAAACGCTGACGTTTTCCTAGATATAATAAAACCTCTCTGGAAGTACTCTTTGATGTATTGAAAAAGTAAGTATGCTTGTATACGGTTTAGACCAATATAGGCAATATACCAAAAATTACGGATGGCCACAGCTGGAACGCCTTTGATCATGTCATCCTGATAGTGGATAACTTTGATGTAAAGAACAAGTGCAGAAATAGATGGGTTTCGGCTTGAATACATGCTATTATTCTGAGGATGACTCTCCATGCAAATGCAAATAAATATGCACTTGCTGACATGCAAACAAACTCGCACGCGTGAGCACACAGAACCACACCCACACCCAGACACGCGCGCCCACACACATGCACATGCTCACAAGCACAGGCAATTGCATCCATTTTACATATTTGCACATAGAGATGAGCGTGGATGTGTATGAGTGCAGACATATATTAAGGAGTGTCTATGTGATTGTGGGCAACTATATGTACATGTATTGGTATGTATGTGTGTGCATGTATGATTGGGTAAATACAATCAAGTTTAGATATATACATACAGTAACCCCTCGCCATATCGCGGAATTTTCTCCTATCTCGGAATGTTTCGGAATGTAACCCCCGCGATAGTCGAAAGATTCTGTATATATATATATAT
>NC_068988.1:39869767-39871222 GCF_001194135.2 Octopus bimaculoides | reverse complement strand
GGTTCAGTCCCACTGCGTGACACCTTGGGCAAGTGTCTTCTACTATAGCCTCGGGACGACCAAAGCCTTGTGAGTAGATTTGGTAGACGGAAACTGAAAGAAGCCCGTCGTATATATGTATATATATACATATGTTTCTGTGTCTGTGTTTGTCCCTCCACCATCGCTTGACAACCGATGCTGGTGTGTTTACGTCCCCGTAACTTAGCGGTTCGGCAAAAAGAGACCTATAGAATAAGTACTAGGCTTACAAAGGATAAGTTCTGGGGTCGATTTGATTCGACTAAAGGCGGTGCTCCAGCATGGCCACGGTCAAATGACTGAAACATACATCTATATGCATGCTAATGGAATGTGCATGTGTGCGAGTGTGTAAACGTATGTGTAGAGGACGATGTACGGATGTAAATATGTGTATACAAAACCTGTGCGTTATGTACATATCTGATTGTGCTTATGTGTGTATATAAATGCCACCATGATTTTATCCAATGCTGTATAAAGGAGTGCATGTGTGAATATATGTGTGTATTTGTGTGTGTGTGGGGGGGGGGTGTAAATGTCTGTATGTGAATTCTTTCTAACATGTGAATGGGAGCGATAGTGTTTCTATGAGTGTATAAATGCTGTGAGTGTGTATGTATGTATGTATGAATGCAGTATGTGGGTGGATGGGTGGGTGAAAGGAATCTCTGTTCGCATGGGTGCGTTGTCTCTGCGTATGCATATGCATGTACATGTTTATGCAACCGTGTCATATATGTATGAAGTGGTCGTTTTTTATAGTTCTTGACGTCACGGATGGAAAATCAAAGCTCATGGCTACAACAATAAATCAAGAAAACAAATGAGAAAACACAAAGCAGTGAGACGGTCATCAGCAGTAACAGTGGTAGTAGTAGTAGTAGTAGTAGTAGTAGTTGTAGTAGTCATTGTCGTTGTTGTTTGTTGTTGTGATGCATGTTGTTGTTGTTGCTGTTGCTGGGCGTCGTGGTAAAAATAGCAGACTGGGTGACATGGTGAAAGAAAGAACAAATGGATGGCCAGTAGGCACGTAATATAAACAGATGGAGATGGGAGAAAGAGAGAGTAAGAGGGTAATATAAAGAGATGGAGATGGGAGAAGGAGAGAGTAAGAGAGTAAGAGTAAGAGAGAGTAAGAAAGTAAGAGTAAGAGAGAGTAAGAGAGTAAGAGTAAGAGAGAGTAAGAGAGTAAGAGTAAGAGAGAGTATGAGAGTAAGAGTAAGAGAGAGTAAGAGAGTAAGGGAGAGTAAGAGTAAGAGTAGGAGAGAGTAAGAGTAAGAGAGAATAAGAGAGTAAGGAATACAAAAGAAAGAAAGAAAGAGAGAAGAAGAAGAAGAAGAAGAAGAAGAAGGAGGAGGAGGAGGAGGAGAAGAATGAGAAGGAGACGAAGGAGGAGAAGAAGGAGAAGAAGGAGAAGAAGAAGAAGAAGAA
>NC_068988.1:39868445-39868923 GCF_001194135.2 Octopus bimaculoides | reverse complement strand
CCGGCGTTTCGAAGAATATATATATATATATATATATATATATATATTAGTAGATGTTATCTCACACCTACTACTTCTTTTCACTCAACCCACTTCTCCTCTCCTCTCTTACTCTGACGTATACTTCCTCTCCTTACTCCTACACACTTCCCTCCTTTATCGATATCCCTCCAGTCACAACCCAACCCACGCACCACACCTACACACACCATCCCTACGCCCATACCTCCACACCACATCACACTACCCTACACCAAGCCACACACACACTAGCACTGTCCACTTCGCAGCACTCACACCTACAGACCATCATCCGCACACCTACAGACCATCGTACTCTTACGCATATATTACAGACGCGCACACTCATGCACACATCCACACACATCAAAATAACTAGCCGCTATCCACACACATGCATTCTCATATACACACATACGCAAATGCACCTGCGATTTGGGATCACCAATACTTTATT
>NC_068988.1:39865980-39867246 GCF_001194135.2 Octopus bimaculoides | reverse complement strand
ATATACGTACGTAGTATATGTGTGTGTGTGTGTGTGTGCGCGCGCGGGCGCGTAATTATAAGGTCCAAAGATGTAAGCGTAGGAAGTTTCTAAGCTTCGAGCAGGCGTGGTAGGTATAGAGATAACATCATTCATGAACAGTAGTAATTTATTCGTGTGGGTTGCCGGCTTTCCCTGCATCGAAGTTCGATAAACTGAAAATATAATTATTAAACCTTACGGTTAGCAACTTGATTCGCAATGAATGCGAATAAAATTCCAAATTTCCACCATGCATGTATTTGATCTCTTCCCTCGCTTTTCTTACTCATTGGCCATTTTATTTCTTTAAAAAATGCTCTTTCCTCTGTACTACTGGCGTCACTATTCATTTCAAATTATATCGTCGCCCATTTAACTATAGATCTCTTAACGACAATGTAACCTTCATAAAACTAAGATATCTTGAGACCAATGATTAGCTAGCTGAGCACAATCCGTTGAGTAATTATTACATCAGGAGATCAACTAGCTAGGAAATATATGTAGCCTGAATTTTACCTGCACCACTCCCCTAGTTTGGAATTGTATGTGTGTGTGTGTGTATGTGTCTGTGTGCGTGCATATGTCTGTGTGTGTGCATGTGTCTGTGTGTATGTTTGTGTGTGCGTGTGTAATTTTGTCTACCTGTATGTATGTATGTATGTATATCCCGGTCGGCAAAGCCTTGTAAGTAAACTTGGTTGACGGGAACTGAAAGAAGCTCATCCTATATATGTGTGCTTGTATTTAATTGTGTGTGTATTTATATTTTCCCACCTACTGCCGCTTCAAAACTCCGTAACGTAGGGGTTGATATATTTGACTAAGCGCTTCAAAGTGGTCTCATTGAATGTACGCAATGAATGTTTGAAACGAACAAAAAAAATACGCACAAACACACACACACATACCTATGTACAATGTATATATATAAATATATATATATTAAATGAAACAATAGGGTAAAAAATTGGATATTAATTAATATCAATTTAATACCAGGGAATCAGCACATTAGAAGAATCAGGGAGATTCAGAAAAAATATCTCAGATCTCAAAGGATTATTGTATATGTATATATAAATATATATATAAAGGAGGCCACTAGGTGGACTGCTAATGTGCTATAAGAAGATCACATGTCACGTGTCTACTAAGACCGAATAATTCTCAAAGGGAATTTAGCGAAGTAACAAAAACGTAAACATGTAAAACCAGTGAAATTTACATAAAAAATACAATTAT
>NC_068988.1:39864879-39865522 GCF_001194135.2 Octopus bimaculoides | reverse complement strand
AATGCACCTCTTATATGAGTGTTCGTGTGTATGTGTGTCTGTATTTTTCGTCTTACTAACATGGAAAAAATCTTTTGACACTGTTAAAGTATAGCACTATTTCTGATTTCTTTACTCAGGAGTAGCAAAAGCAAAACAGATCAACGAAATAAATATTTAATTTCCTATATATATATATACCTATGTGGTCTGATCACTACATTGCCGGATTGTTGACATTGTAACGAAGCTAAAGAACGCACAGTGACGCCGCTTACCACAGACTGATCTTGAATTCTGCTGTGCATATGCTCTAAGTTTTTAACACTCTTGTTCCTCTTCGCAGTTTACAACAGTGCTTGGAAGGAAGGTGTGCAGCGTGTGATCGTCGCAGTGGCATTGGCACAGAACGTTGTCATAGTGACACCAGCTCAGAGGCGTATGGAGAGGAGTGTATGAGCGGCACACATGTTTACGAGTTCTTCAGACGTTTCCAAGACCACCGAAAACATGTTGAAGTAAGCGAGAATATTAACGCTTAGTCTGCTTGCATAACAAAGATCAAGGTCGATTTTCACCAAGCGTCCCAACTCTGCCTGCTTTAGCTTCGTTACTATGGCAGCAGTCCTACTACTTATTGATCAGACCTCGAGTGTGTGTGTGT
>NC_068988.1:39860728-39864869 GCF_001194135.2 Octopus bimaculoides | reverse complement strand
CATAGCATATCCCAGGCACTACAGGATCAGAGAGAAAGAAATAAAACTGAACAACTTCGACGATTTGAAGTAGGTAACACGAAGGTAGTGGTCAGTGAAGAGAGTAGACGTGATACCATTAGTAATTTACACACTTGGAAGTATAGGCACCCAAAATCAGCATTCCTTGGATCCGCAAGAATTCTGTGCAGGGTTCTTCGATCATTAGCAGTAAACAAATGTCACCTTAGTCTACTGCCTGTGGACATCTGACATGTTCCACCATACCCTGCAAAATAGGCTCGGTTTTCGTCAAATAATTTCGAAGATAAGTCCTCAATGTTTTTGATGAACCTACAAAATCGTTAAAATTAAATATAGTTTTCCTTTAAATGTTTTTCTGAAATTATTTATGTAACAAAAACCACATACTATTATTATCTATACTAATATCCCATAATTTCTACGAGTCCTCCTGTAAAGACGATAATTTCTTGCGGTGAAAATTACGAAGATAAATCTTATAGTTGCGCTTATCAGATTTTTTTAAAATACATATCATTTTTGTCAGTTTCTTATTCTTGCAGTAAGGTCACTATTTGCGGCAAGTTCCACTTACCTGCGCGGATTTGGTCACTTAAAGTTGCATCTCTTTCAGGCTATACATGAATTTCTATATGTATGTATGTATGTATGTATGTATGTATGTATGTACTTAGAAGATGCTCTACTGTTATATATCTATATTACATATTCATTACTGAAACGCAAGGTCATAATTGTAGCGATTCGAATTGCGGTGAAACGAAGTGCATGGTGAAATATTCCTATGTTACTATTCGAAATATAAGATCAAATGTAGGTAAAGCGTAATTTTAACATCAATAAATATGTTTTGTTACCGTGACTCTACGATATAATACTTAATGAGACATATCCGGATGATATTTGGCCCATCCTTAATCTTGCACTTACACATCCTTCTCAAATCAGCCAGTCCTCTCTTAATTCACATCATTTTGCTTTAGAAAAGAAATGACACAATCTTTTACTCTAGAATTTGATACCTAGAATCTATATTTATAATTAATGACATGGAACTCTTTTTAGCATGTGTCTCTTTGGCCATCATTAACACTGGCTTCATCTAATTCTATAACAACCATTTGTACATAATTTACAGAAATCTAATCGATAATATGCGTACGAATAAAACAGTGAAGATGCAGCTTTTTAAATATTTACCGCTTCTGCCATTTCACCGCGTTCAACAATAAGAGTAATAAGAGTACATAATGCTGGTACAATAGAAGGACTTTGATGCGAAGGAATACGACTGATTAAAGTTTCAGCGATACATTCCCAGAGAGGTTTATCGTTAAATAAATGTTAAGGCTTGACAGGATTGGCAGCGTCTTTCATGTTTTCTGAATGTAATCAGGAAGTGACATAATGCAGGCATCTTCTGCATAGGAAATGAGTTAACTATATGACTACTGTATGAAATTATCAGTTATAAAATGAATTTTAATTATTGAATCAATTGTATTTATATATAAGAGACGGTGGACATAAGAGATGAATAACAAACATCAAGATAGATAGATAGATATACAATCAGGCAGACAGACAGACAGACAGACAGACAGACATACAGACTGATAGATAGATAGATTGATTGATAGATAGATAAATAGAGAAAGAGATAAGTATGCATGGATGGATGGATGAACGGATGGATGGACGGATGGATGGATGGATGGATGGATGGATGGATGGATGGATGGATAGAGGGATGGATGGATGGATCGATCGATCGATTGATCGATAGATTGATGGACGAGCATTTTAAATTTTACGGTTTGCATTTAAAGGAAAAGAAAACAAGATATCCCACTCAAAAATAAACATAATTTTTGCCAAGGAATCAAAGAATATGAACTATGAAATATGAACACAGCTTCAAGACGACCTCCGATGTTGGTGCATGATTTCGACACTATCTCCGTATATCTAACTTCTTTCTCCTTGATCACGGCCTCAAGGTCGGATTTGTGTCGCAGGTAGACAAGTGGTGTCATTGTCAAGCGAATCACATAAAGTAATCCAGTGGATTACAATCGAAGGAAGTATGAGGCCAGAATGAAGTCATATGAATCCTCCTACATCTACTTCTGACTCTATCCTGCTGCCACACATATGCCCTTCCAGCAGTAAACCTTTCCAGCTACTGGAGGGTCATATGTGTGGCTACAATCTCAAGCAGCTTCGCATACCCATGTGAATTGAGCCTCAGGTCCTGTTCAAAAATGTGAGATGGCATGGCGTCATCCTCACAGCAGACACACACCATGAACATTGCAGGCAGGATGGACTTGGTCTTCATGATACGCATGACATTTCCATGAACTTTAACCGCCTTCTCAGAGCTTTGAGTAGCAGCCATGATGTCGGCATTTTGTTACTTGGTACGAATGATTATAATACAAGTAACTCTTTTACAATATTCAGATGTCTTCCAGGCTTCCGTGTCAGGTATCTTTTTATCAATTACATCTTTAATCATAATACTGTTCAACTCCGTTGACTGTTCGCTAATATGCCGAGCTGTTCCTGGAAACAAAACAAAAAATAAACAGGTTTGAAAACACCTTCAAATTTCGCCCGAACACTCTGCATGTGTGTGTGTGTGTGTGTGTGTGTGTGTGTGTGTGTGTGTGTGTGTGTGTGTGTGTGTGTGTGTGTGTGTGTGTGTGTGTGTGTGTGTGTGTGTGTGTGTGCGTGTATGTGTGTGTGTGTGTGTAATAAAAGAAGCAGACAGCAGTTACCTGCAGTTGTTTCAGAAGTGTTTTTTATTGATGAAAAGAAAATCAATTAAATCATATAAAGTCCGCTTAAAATTAAGATTTAATTTAACATTTAGGACTTTTCACCCAAGGGGTATAGAAGACATATGGACTCTTTCATCTCGGTGCCCGAAGAAAACTTGAAGAAAACGGTTTGAACATTGATAATAAAAAAAAAAACATGCCTGAAATAATAGTAGTGAGCCTCAGCTTAGTTCTGTTATTTATATTACACTACACTCGGAAGTTTCCCTCTGTTGTATCATGAGCCTAAAGTGGATGCTATTTAATCACCTACGTTGTTTCGTTATCTTTCGAAGTCCATACGTAGCTAGCCAACTTAGTAACTTTACTTTTGTTCCTTTGGCAGAAGGAGGCTATGTGATCTCTAACTCTCTATTGAACTCCAGGTCAGAAATTTGAAGTACTTTTTTGCTGAATTTTCCATCACGGATCAAGCTTACCACTCAGGATTGTATTTTAATAATACCATCCTTAAATATGTGTGTGTGTATAAATATACATATATACATACATATATACATACATACATACATATACATACGTGTGTGTGTGTGTGTGTGTGTTCAGGTGTGGTTATTTGGTAAGGAGTTTGTTTCACAAGTTTTCGAGTTCAGTCCTGTTGCGTGGCATCTTGGTCCAGTGTTTCATATTACAGCCTCAGGTTAAACCAATGACTTGTGGCTAGATTTATGAGGCGGAAACTGTAAGAAAACTGTCTTACACTATGTGTGTGCTTGTCTTTGTAGCTATCTCTGTTCCCCATCATCATTTGACAACGGGCGTATTTACGTCCCCGTACTTTAGTACTTTAGCAAAAGAAACAAATAGGATAAGTACCAAGCTTTCAAAACTTAATACTGGGGTTGATTCATTCGACTAAAATTCTTCAATGCGGCGCCCATGCGTGGCCTCAATTTTGTGAGTGGAACAAGTGATGAATATAATATAAAAGATATGTACACACGTAAATACATATCTGCCAATATGTGATGATAGACAAGAAGATATTTGTTACATATACTCATAAATGTTTACATACATAGACACACATACATACGGCTACCTACAGGCATACTTTAATGTACTATAAACAAAAGGGAAAAAGAATGTCATCCAATGTTGCTTATATATGACTTCTGAATTACCGCTGTAGATGTGTTTAAATAATTGATATGCACGTATCAGTCTTCAGTATAAACCAAAATTAATTCTTATACGTAGATATATACATACATACATACATGCATACATACATACATACATATATATATATATATATATATATATATATA
>NC_068988.1:39856329-39857940 GCF_001194135.2 Octopus bimaculoides | reverse complement strand
ATATATATATATATATAAGGCGTTCGTTAGGGTGTGCGTGCGTTTTATTGAAGATGAGAGGTTCCATGTGAGGGTGGGGTTAAGACAGGGTTGTGTGATGTCCCCGTGGCTGTTTAATTTATATATTGCTGGTGTGGTGAGAGCGCTAAATGGTAGAACATTTGTTAGGGGAGCACAAATGGTAGGATAAAATGGAGAGAAATGGTAGGTGAGTCAGTTGTTGTTTGCTCATGATACAACACTGTTGGCGGATTCGGGAGTGCAATTGAGGAATCTGGTGGTAGAGTTCGAAAGAGTATGTTAGAGGAGGAAACTGAAAGTGAACGTTGCTAAGAGTAAGGTGATGAGTTGTTCGATAGATGGAATGGCTGGTATAATGGATGTGAGTATAAATGGTAAGATGTTAGACCATGTGAGTGTTTTTAAGTATCTGGGGTCACATGTGACGGTGGATGGAGCGTTGGATGTGGAAGTGGGATACAGTGTGAGGGGGTGGAGTAAGATGCTTAGAATTGTGAATGGTATGCTGAGAGATAAATGGTTGAGCATCAACGCGAAAAGAGGTGTGTATGAGGGCATGATAGTGCCTACAATGCTATATGGTTTAGAGACGTGGA
Source organism: Octopus bimaculoides (assembly GCF_001194135.2). Taxonomy (NCBI): domain Eukaryota; kingdom Metazoa; phylum Mollusca; class Cephalopoda; order Octopoda; family Octopodidae; genus Octopus; species Octopus bimaculoides. The sequence continues at coordinate 39,857,323 of NC_068988.1, read as the reverse complement.
GGCTTAGAGAGGCGGAAAAGAAACGACTAGATATGTTTGGGATGAGAAGTTTGAGTGATATGGTTTGTGTGACACGGATGCACAGGATAAGGAATGAGGAGGTGCGAAGTCGAGCATGAATGAAAGAAAAACTAACGACCAAAACAGGTTGATGAAGGCAGAAGTTGTAGATAGCAGAACCAGAGGCAGACCTCAGTTTGTTTGGATGGATGGAGTGAGGAAGGCTTTGGTGGTTAGAGGTGTTGGATTGAGAGAGGCAAGAGAGTTCATAAATGATAGGAAAGCTTGGAAAGTGTTTGTGGACGGATGAGTAGATTCGATATTGCTCAAAGAGGTATGGAAACAACATATACTGTCGGGCCCTACTGTTGATATTGGGGGTTTGCCTTCTATGACTTGACTCGAGCTTAGAACGGGGCTTGCTTCTTCGAGCTGGGAAATGAATAGAATGCTTGGTGTTTGTCGTGTTGTGGCTAACCCCTCCTACAAAAATGGCGAATAGGCCTGGGTATATAAAACAAGAAAATTATGTATGTATATACAAATATCATTTATCGCGTGTTGTATATGTATTAAAATGGACGAATGAAAAATGAAAATACAAGATGATGTTTAACTCCAGCTGACCTATGAACAAACATGGCTACCTTATTATATTTTCAGTCGTAATATATTATTTAGGAGTACATTATCGAATGTATCGTTCGTTTTTAATATTATAAAAAAAAAACGATGTGAGATAAATTTGGCTTCTGCTTCTTTCAGGTCAATGCAAGTGTTGTTTAGTGACTGCTGGTTCGCTATACTCTCACTGATATATTCAGTATAGTACATTGATAAATAAAAATCAATATATATTTTAACGGTTTGGTCTGGAGGAACGATCTCTTTCTCTCTCTTTTTCTCTCTCTCTCTCTATCTATCTCCCCTTCTGTCACTATATGAAAGTTGTATGTGTATACATACATACATACATACATACATACATACATAC
>NC_068988.1:39853919-39856316 GCF_001194135.2 Octopus bimaculoides | reverse complement strand
ATATATATATATATATATATATATATATACACATATGTAGATGTATGTATGCATATATGTATTCATACATATATTTAAAATATATGTTAGGGATATAAGATTAAATCGTATCCGGTGGTGAGGTTCCAGTTCGTGACTTCTGAGGTTGTGGGGAGTGTGGATTTGCCCCTCATTTGCCTTTACTTGCAGATGCGTTCAAACTTGGAACGTACTACCTCTCAGCGTCCCAACTATGTGTTAAAGAGATCACTCAAGAGTAGAGGAAATGGCCTTTACTTTTGACAAACTGTTGGGAAAGGAAACTCTTCTAAGAGAAAAATGCTGTAGCATAAAACTTGTTGTCAAAATAGAACCAGGCATCTTGCAATATTTGTCACTGTACACTAATATGGTCACTTCTGTGATTTAAATTTCGTGATCTATGGTGTCACACTATAATTTGAGACGGCTATCATCTGTCAAGTTACATCAATCGTCATCTTGGATATAGGCCCTTCAAGAAAGGTGAGGCCACGTGTACTGAACAAACATGAGCAGAAAGGGATTGCTAGAATCATGACGTTCTAAGCTAATTGAGTGGATACAGATGTTAAAGCGAGATTTGTGATGTGGGTAATGGCGACGGTGATTATAATGCTGGTGGTGTAGTAGTAGCAGAAACACTATGGAGAGAAGTAGAAGGGAAGAATGATAAGTGATTTCGAAGGAATCTGCACGAGATAAGCCACGTGTCAGTAGGAAGATCCACAGAGGCAGCGGAAGATACAGACAGAAATTGCAGACACTACTTGTTACATTGTAAATTAAAATCAAATAATTTTTAATATTCAAATTTTATCCTCAGCTGCAATATTTTAAATAAAGGTTTCCTTGTTCTGTACTTTACCAAATGCAATAAGTTGTCCTGAACTTTTCCAAGTGTAGCAGCCTGTCCTGTAATTTTCCATGTTTATAATCTTAAGTGTAATATTTCTCTTGCTTGTATTTTTCAATGAAATCCATGTTTTTTTCACGCTATGATATCACGCTAATTAATAATGTGTCAAATGTTTCAATTAGTGTATCGATGATATTTTTTTCTGTATCTCAATGACGGCAGTGACATATATTAAAAGTCCCCTAATAGAACTATATTATTACTCTCAAATTTGAGGAACAAACACTCATAACTTTTCTTCTTTCTTTTAAAACTTTATTGCATGAAATTGATACCATGAAATTCCTTAAATTGAGCTCTATCATTTAAGTTTAATTAAAATATAGAATGTTTTTAAAATAAAAAGTTAATTATATTTAAATCCAAATTTTTGCCTTACCTTTTTTCATGATATTTTACCTGACAACATTTTCGATACAAATTTTTGTTACATGGGAATAAAACTATGAAATTCTTCATGCTTTCTTCAATCATTAAAGCTAAGATAAATATATTTTGCTTTTAAAACAAAAAAGTTATTTATATCCAAATTTGATTAGTGGATATATCGGAAAGAGAAAGAGAAAACCCAATTTATTCACAACACTGACCAGAGATAACATAAAATTCGAAAAGTTTAAGTAACAGGCTACCTTAGAGATTCGAAACCCCAACTCCAAATTACTATACAATAACAGCATACACCTTCTCAAACACGAATTGCTGACGTCACCTCAGACCGAGCTAATGAATTTTTTGTCTGATCAAAACCGGACTCTCAGGGGAAAAACCAGTAGGGACTTCCTGAGGGAACCAACCAACCGGAACGCTAGATGACCATTGAGCAAAAGCAAGTTAGCGAGTCCCTGCCAGGAAGTCAACCAAGGAGAACGCTGAACTTTGCCAAAATAAATATATTTTGTCCAAGGTGATGTCATGAAACCTACAACAATTAGAATTTGTTCCTTCGCTGTGATGAACAAGAAATGAATGCTACCTAGAGCCTAACCAACGAAAACGCTAGACTTTGTCAAAACAAAAAATATTTTGGCCAAAGCATCCACGAGAAAAGCAAAAAGACGTCATCAAAATTATAATCAATCAAAACTTGATCCTATACCATAAAAAAAACATATATATACTAAAAGGTTTGGACTTAAAATATTTCGAACTCTAACGAGTTAAAAAGGTGAAGATACCCGTGCACTTCGACTGAGATTGAGAGAAGAACTACATGTACAATCACGGAAATTGTAAAAAAAATTTTCTTTCCTTCTCTCCATCTTTTTTCTCTTTCTTCTCCACTTTTTCAATGAAAACTTCAATATGACTACACTTTCAATAATGTACATTTGTTATGATCTTCCCCGAACATTTCCCCTTATATTTCTTTCTATTTATTCCTGCGAAACTTATTGAACATTCTGCGAACATTTGAACATTTGATCGTTTAAACATGTTTTACCGATTTTTTACTTTAT
>NC_068988.1:39850132-39853819 GCF_001194135.2 Octopus bimaculoides | reverse complement strand
AAACTCATTTCTACAACTGAGTTAACTGGAGCAACGTGAAATCAAGTATTCTGCTCAAGAACACAACGCATCGCCTGGTCCAGGAATCGAAACAACAATCTTATGATCGTGAGTCCAACAACCTACGCTACGCGCCTGGAATAAAACGTTAGATAGTTTTGTCACATATTCCACTCAAATCCGGATTGTCACGACAGTAACACTTTTCACAATATAGCTACGAAATAAAGCTAGCTGTGATATAAAATAGCGATATATTACGTACAGTGGTGGAAGTGAGACTCTATTATCTAGAAAGCAGTAACCCGAACACTAAAAATACGAAACCAGTAAGTATACGAAGAAAATAGCGTGATGTGTGTAAAGAGAATGATCCCTCAGAAGGCATTATCTGACAGACGAGGGATATACACAGAGAAGATGCACAGCTCTACCACCACTGCTTATGAGACAGGTAGATTTCAGTTTGTTAGATGACAGCCATGAAAACATCAATTTACAGTGTATACGTACACACACGCATACATACATATACACATACTTACATACACGCACATACATACATATATGTATGTATGTGTGTATGTATGTATGTATGTACGTATGTATGTATGTACGTACGCACGTATGTATGTATGTATGTATGTATAGAGTGTTTGAAGTGATGTACAGATATTTTATATTAAGAAAACGGTGACAAGCAAAATTTTGAATAATTGTTTATTAGCGCTTTCATCCGTTCATGGAGATTCTTCAGATAAGTTTTACAGAATATTTCTTTGCTTTTATACAAATCGAAAAGAGTTTGTTGTTTTGTTTAGAAATGGAGAAAAGAGAAAGAAGGGAGGAGAGGAGGAGAGAATAATTTTCTTAACCAAACAATAACAGCAACTTCTTCTCCATTTGTATAGAATGTAAAGAAATTTTGTGTAAAACTTATCTGAAGAGTCCCCATGAAAGAACGCAAGCGGTAATAATCAAATAACCAAGGGCTTGGTTAAAAACAAGACAATAAAAAATAAACAAAGAGTTTAATTGTAGCAGCCGATGATCAAGTGATAAAAACAAACAACTTGAGAAAAAAAATGTATGTGGGGAGAATGTGTCAAAAAAATTTAGTGTCTGTGCAACTTGGAAGGAGACAGTGGCACACATTTTTGCAGAATGTCCTAAGTTGGCACAGGAAGAATATAATAAATGGAAACATGAACAAGTTGTAAAATTTTACACTGGAATCTTTGACAGAAATGGAGATTCGAAAATGGAGACACTTGGTAAGAAGATCGGGTCGAAAGTGTGCTGGAGTTGAAAGATTTTGTAAGATTTGCGGGAGTTTCCTATCCATGAAGGAAGAATATAATATAGAATATAAACATAACAATAATAGACAAGGAAAAGCGAAGTTGCTTACTAAGTGATTCATCATATGCATTTGGTTCCAGGATCATCAACAAAGGAGACGAAAACAAATGAAAATTCAATCCCTTAAAATTTGAAATTGCAAGAATTTTGAATATGGAAACTACTATAAAGGTTGTACCTATAATAATTGGTGCATTGGGAACTGTAAGCACATATATAGACGAATGGTTGAGTGACAACGGACCAATATATCCTGTAGAGTTTCTACTGAATGTGTACCTCTTAGGAAGAGGATAGATTATCGAGAGTGTTGTAAGCAATTGAAAGACTATTGTAAACTAGTGGATACCTAAGGTTAGCGGTAATAACACGCTGCCCACATAAATCCTGCGAGGAATAAGACCGAACATGAGTCAAATGAATGATGATGATGATGATGGTGATGATGATGATGATGATGATGATGATGATGATGATGATGACATGACAGGAATAATATCGAATTATGTGTATAACTTCCTGGAAATGAATGACAAATTGCCTGTGGAACAGAAAGGGTGAACAAAATACCAACTCCTGATAGACAGAAAGGTACTGAACGACTGCAAGAAAAGACTTACTAATCTGGGCATGGCGTGGATCGATTATAAGAAAGAGTGTGACATGGTCCTCCATTCCTGGATTTTAGAAAGTCTTGAGCTTGTACAGGTGTCTGATAACTTATCAAATTTTATGAGATCAATAAAAACTGGAACACAGTGTTAACTTCGTGTGGAAAATTTTTGGTGACAGTTATCATCAAGAGAGACATATTTCAAGGAGATAGCCTATCACCATTGCTGTTTGTGATTTGTATGATACCCCTCACACGTATACTACGAAAAGTAGCATCGGAGTACACCTTAAAAAGTGGGGGAAAGACTGAACGGGAAATTAATGGCCTAGGTTCAACAATGCAGATATTCAGAAAGGATATCGGAATGAAATTTTGGACTAAAAAGTGTGGTATGCTTATATTACAAAGAGACAAATAGTGTGGTCTGATGGTGTAGAGCTACCCAACAGTGAGAAGAAACAAAGGATATTGAGGCAATGGATATACATATATGGGGATTTTAGAATACAACAAACTCAAGGAAAATTATATGAAGGAAAGTTTTAGGCGATGATATCTCAGAAGAACCAGGTTAATTATGGAAATTAGACGCGATAAAAAAAACAAAATGAGGGCAATGAACACATGAGTTGTTTCCTTAATGTGATACGGCGCAACGATTGTTAAGTGGACAAAGAACGAGCTTGGGGAAACGGACAGGCAACTGAGAAAAGTTATAAGAATTAACAAGGAACTACACATCAAAAGCGATACTGATATTTGCCTGGAAAGAGGAGCGGGTGAGGTCTCATAGGATGCAAAATCTGTGTTATCAACGAGAACAGTCTGGGTTGGTACATACACCTGCAGAGTGAATTTTTGCTTGCCGCTGTTGGGATTAACAATATAATACCTACCGAAAATGCGATGCACCCACAAACATTTAAGAAACAAGATGAATATATATTGAAAAGTACAGTCTACTGGAAGACGAAATTGCAAGAATGTGGACTGAGGAGAGTGTCAGTCATTCCAGTAGTTGTAGGGGCATTCGGAGCACTAACAACCAAGTTCGAGAAATATGTCAAAGAAATCAGAATTGACATGAGAGCAGAGCAAGCTCCCAAAACTGATCTGTTGGGAACAGCTAGGATATTGAGATTGTTATTTGGATGTTGAATGCTTCCACGATAATTAGCAAGCAAGTATCAAAGGTTATAATGTGCAGAAAGAGACCTTGTGAGACCTCTGACGGGCAGGCTGCTGTGCGCTCTCACAGAATCTGTCAGAACAAACAATACGCAATGTTCTGAGAAGTAAAACAAAATACAAATGACAACAACAACAAGATCCGATGGGATTTTATGATTCAGTGCAACCATGAGATAGAAAATAGGAAGCCAGACATAGTCTTAATTGAGAAAGAAAACAAACTATGCTGGATCATAGATATAGCATGCCCAGCCGAGAAGAAGGCATGTGATAAGGAAGAAAGAAAAGTCGAGAGTTATGACAGGTTAGCTTGGGAAGTTAAGTAGTTGTGATCGATGAAAAAGGTAGCAGTAGTACCAATAATTGTCTGAGCCCTGGGAACAATGAGCATAAATTTCGAGAAGTACGTGGAACATATAGGGGCTGCAATAAGGATGGAGCATTTGCAGAAAACACCACTACTTGGAACCGATCGAATACTCCCGAAGGTGCTCGAAAAATAAGAGGTGTTACCTTAG
>NC_068988.1:39847225-39849753 GCF_001194135.2 Octopus bimaculoides | reverse complement strand
ATAATAATAATAATAATAATAATATATTTTTTTATATATAACATACAGAAAATTACACTACTGGGCACTGCACACATCCTACGCAAAACACTTTCAATACAGTAACCATAAGAACACCACAGCAAACAACAGCACATACCCAAGGCGCACAGAGCTGCGCTCGGTAGGGAAGTGAAAGCACATTATAAAAATAAAACTACTGAACAATAATAATAATAATAATAGCACACAGATAAGAAGTAGAAAATCCATGCCAATATATTTGTGTAATCTATAGTGGAAAACTGTGTTGCTTTATCGATGTTGCGCGTATTTTTGATGCAAACGAGGTTTAAAGAGGTGAGAAAATAAGAAAATACCAGGACTAAAAGTGCAAACTTCAAAGGAACTGGAATTGTCATAAAGTTACCATTAGCTGAAATATAAAAGAGACATTAGTAGCAGTTAAATGTGGATTGAAGGATTGTTTGAGGAGGTTAGATATGGAAATGAAATGGCTGATACTATAAGAACAGAATACTAATAACAAAAAGCCTGTTTGCTTGGCACTACAAGGTCAATAAGAAGTGTGCTACAAAATTAAGTTTGCACAATGCTACTTGACAGTTGGCAATGTAATATTTGCCGGATGCCAATGAAATGCGGTGTGAACGATAATAAAAGTAATGCTTTAAAATTTGGTTAAAACACAGACGATTTTGCGGGAGGGGTTAAGCCGATTGCATCGACTCCAGAACGTGTTTGTCAGTTATTTTATGGAACCCGAAAGAAGGAAAGGTAAAGTCGACTACTGCAGGAACTCAGAAAGTAAAACGGGATGAAACGCTGTTAAACATTTTTGCCGGCGTGGTAATGATTCTTTTATCTCGCCGTCTTCCTACTACTACTACTACTAATAATAATAATAATAATAATAATAATAATAATAATAATAATATTTTAAAAGGATTGACGTAACTTTTCACAAAGGTAAACAGTCAACACGAAGAGCGCGATTTGATTGTAATATATTTTATTGGTTGAACGAAATTTCGACAGTAAGTCTGTCTTTGTCTTGTTCAAAATAAGAAGTCATGCAAATTCAAAACTATAGAAATTTGAATTTAAAGTATGCACAAGAGCAACCAGCGTCCACACGTTGATCGAATCGCATCATCAGTTTAAATTTTATATAACGCGAAAGGAAAAAGACAAAGAAAGACAGAAAAAAAGGAAAGGCGAAAAGGAAAGGAAAAAGAAGAATATTTAATCAGACAGTTTTGTATAAATTTGATAATATATTCTCCTGTCATCTTATTCATTCCTCCAGGATGTGATGTTAATAACCCGCAAACACATTTCTCCTCGTGCATTTTCAGAAGTGAAAGTGAAGCAGATTCAGAATATCATTACTTAGATATCCAGCAGCTTTTATAGATTGGACAAAATCTGAATATGTAAAGCTAGAAAGAAGAACTAGAAAGGAATTTAATATGAATGGAAGTCTCCACACAAGAGCAGAAGTAGCAACATTAGATTTACCTAGAAGGGAAGGCGGAAGACAGTAACTGTCATTAGAAAACTGAGTGGAGTTAGCTAGAATAGGTATAGATTCCTATGAAAGTTATAGTGAATAAAGTTTAAAGCTACGAGAGTAACAGAAAGACAAGGAAACCAAAAACCCCAACAAAGTTAAAATCCGGATAAAACAACAGAAATTATCTGACAGGAGAAGGCGCTGCATGGTAGGTGCCCAAAGATGGATGCAGCAATAGTAGTTGTGAGACTATGGCTGTAGAAAGGAAAGTTGAAAGAGGAGACAGAAAGTTTGTTAGTAGCTGCTCAATGTCAAGCATTAAGGATGAATTGGATAGAAGGCAAAGTAGACAATCACCAAGCAAATCAAAAGAAGAAACGTGTGATAAAAAGAAATTAATAATAATAATAATAATAATAATAATAATAATAATAATAATAAGAAGAAGAAGAAGAAGAAGAAGAAGAAGAAGAAGAAGAAGAAGAAGAAGAAGAAGAAGAAGTAGAAGAAGAAGAAGTAGAAGAAGAAGAAGAAGAAGAAGTGTCCTGATGCAGTGACTCCTCTCATGGCTTCTGATCTTAACTGATTGGAAATGATATCATGTACATTGTTTTGTCTTAGTATAAAAGATGAGCTGCAGCAAATATACTGCGCAATATTACATATTTGATTGTTAGTTGATTGACCTGAACCAGTTGAGCATGTCCTTTAGTGACTGATGATATGTGCATCTCTGATCAGGAGCAGAAGTAGTGGGGAAGGGGCAACATAACCATGTGCTGAAAGGAATTATTTGGGGTTTGGATAGTTCACTTTTGGAAAAATGGTTGTTTCGTTCAACATCCGCATACAACCCTTATTCAGGGACCCATTAAGCGAGATGGGCTACTCAACCTGAAGACAATTCTAATTGGGCCCCACCTGCAGGTAATGCGCTGTGTATCTTGATATGAGATCACCATGTCGTGCACATATGGTTGTGATGCATGTGCCTGGTGTACCCTTATCAGAC
>NC_068988.1:39846438-39847215 GCF_001194135.2 Octopus bimaculoides | reverse complement strand
GAAGAAGAAGAAGAAGAAGAAGAAGAAGAAAAAGAAGAAGAAGAAGAAGAAATTAAGGGCAATAAGCCAGATGTAGTTGTCAGGGATCATGAAGAAAAAGAAATACTTTCTAAGTGATGTATCAGTACCAACAGATGACAACGTTTCTCTAAAATAAATGGAGAAACTTGCACAATACAAAGACCTGGGAATAGAGGTAACTCGAATGTGGAGTCTAAAAACAGACACAATTCCTATCATAGTGGGCGCATTGGATATGATTAAAACAAATATTCAAACAAATGCATAAGAAAAATACCAGGACTAACAAGTATATATAATATACAGAAAATAGCACTATTAGGCACCGCACACATCCTACATAAATCATATTCAATACATTAAGTATAAGAGCATCACAACAAGATACGACACACACCCAAGACACACGGAGCTACGCTCAGTAGTGCAGTGAACACACGTTATATAAATAAAACTACTGAATAATAATAGTAATCACAGTCCTCTCTACTATAGACACAAGGCCTGGAATTTTGGCAGAAGGAGATAGTCGATTACATCGAGCCCATTACCCAATTGCAACATTTTTTTTCCGATTAAATGATTAAAGGCAAAGTCGACTTCGTTGGAATTTCAACTTAGAACTTGAAACAGGACGAAAATGCCGCTAAGCATTTATCCCGGCATGCTGAAGATTCTGTCAGCTCGCCGTCTTACTACTACTACTACTACTACTACTACTACTACTACTACTACTACTACTACTACCATTACTGC
>NC_068988.1:39844895-39846428 GCF_001194135.2 Octopus bimaculoides | reverse complement strand
CTATTACTGCTGCTGCTGATGCTACTATAGCTGCTGCTGATGTTGCTGCTGCTGTTGCCGTTGCTGTTGCTGGTACTACTATCACTACTGCTGCTACTGCTACTATTATACCACTGCTGCTGCTGCAACTGTTATTATAATACTATTACTAATGCTACATCTACTTCTGCTATTACCACTTCTACTACTACTACTACTATTAATAATAATAATAATAATAATAATAATAATAATAATAATAATAATAATAATAATAATAATAATAATAATAAGTAGTAGTAGTAGTAGTAGTAGTAGTAGTAGCAGCAGCAGAAGAAGAAGAAGAAGAAGAAGAAGAAGAAGAAGAGGAAGAAGAAGAAGAGCAAGAACAACACCAACAACAACAACAAAAGCATCAACAACAATGACGACAACAACAACAGCAGCAGCAACTACAACAACAATAGCAAGTAGAGGTAGAGGCGGAGTTTAGAAGAATTACCAATCAAAGGACCTGTTTTAAATACGTAAGCAAATAATTAAATAATAATGTCATTAAAAATTGTAACCGACGCCATGCACACTGTCGCCATGGCTCTATGTCGCATGTCTCTGCTGTCGCTGGCATCGCAGATTCTGTATGGTGGCATGATATTATCGATGTAGTTAAAATGACATTTCTCCTTTGGTGCCATACTGCCGATGCTATTACCTGTTGTTTGAAAGTAAAGCTACAAGTAGCTGCAACAACAGTAGAAGCAGCAGAGGTAGCAACTGAAGCAGTTGCAAAATGTATTGGAAAATCTACTGCTGTGTGTACCGACTGCTTTAGTTGCGAAGTTTCTTAGGTTGTCATTTGTAATAAATTCATTAATATTACCTCACTTTTCATGACACTTCAGGATATTTCGACTTTCAATGACGTTATCGTTTTGAACTTTGAATAATAAAAATACAAGGATATGCAACATGATGGAATATGATGGAAAACATGATAGGGCCATCTGAATGTGCATTCACTTTCTAAAGGATAACCCCACTTGCTACATTATTATTATTATTATTATTATTATTATTATTATTATTATTATTATTATTATTAGAATTATTAGTATTATTATTATTAGAATTATTAGTATTATTATCAAATTGAAGATTCCACCCCCTTAAATCCAAAGCAGCATCTACTATATGTAGTAACACAAACACGCGGTGTTTTTTCTTTTTGTTCTCTATTTCTCTTTCGTTTCCCCCCATTCCTCTCTCTTTCTCTCTCTCTCTCTTTCTCTCTCTCTCTCTTTCTCTCTCTCTCTCTCCCCTCTCTCTCTCTCTCTCTCTCTCTCCCTCTCTCCCTCTCGCTTTTTCCCTCTGTGTCTCTATCTTCGTTTTTCTCTTAGAGATTCTATCTACTTGTCTGTCAGTCACTACGTCATTCGATCTTTTATTTTCGCTACTCTATTTTTATCAACTTATGTAACTCAGATCTTTCTGATTTTAAGACAATTATGCTTAGATATCTATCTATCTATCTTGCTCTTTACATATATATATATA
>NC_068988.1:39840586-39844301 GCF_001194135.2 Octopus bimaculoides | reverse complement strand
CTCTCTCTCTCTCTCTCTCTCTCTCTCTCTCTCTCTCTCTCTCTCTCTCTCTCTCTCTCTCTCTCTCTCACTCACACACATACATATAGACATATATATTCACACTCATATGAACACACACAGATATATACACACACATTCATATACATACAAAATATATATAGGTATATAGGCAGTGATTGTGTTACTTATGCATGCATATGTGAGTGATTAACTAATAGACAACGTGTTAGCACTGAATAATGTTTTATATTCACTACGTATGACGTAACAAAATTGGAACTTATAGATTTGCTATCTTTCTGTCATGTATTTCATAGTATTCTTCGATCGTATTGGAGCGCTAGACCGAAGCATATGCGATTATGGTAATATATATCTGTTTAATGCTTTTGTGTGTATCTGTAGAGTTTTATGGTAGATTACAAAGATTTTGGTTTAATTTGACATAAATTCTGTAAATATTAATGAAATTTTCAGTTTGCTTTTCGGACCAGTTTAATCCGAAATAGCCAATATCTAATATATTCCATATACTAGATTGCTTTGAATTCATTGCTTTGATTTCATACTATACTTCATAATATGGCTCTTCCAAACAAATTAATGGCTATTTTCATATATTCGTTACATTGCAATAAAAGCAGTAATTAATATGGGAAGAATAATTCCTAAGCTTCTCTTATATTAAATTTTATGCGATTATACCTTGACAAAATATTGGAACTTGATACGATGAAATAATCTATAAAACAATGCGTATATATGTATGGATTCCTGCATCTCTACTTCATTTTTGCCGGAGTCGAGGCTGAATTCTTAAATTTTATCATAGAATATTCATGTTAAATTCTCACCTCACCAACAGAAAAAAAATTATTGAGAAATTGATAAAGATAACTCACAGAATTATGCATGTGCTACTGTATAGGATCATAATTACATATTCGTAGCTCAAAAGATTTTGCATAATTAAGATTGTTACTCCTATACATGATGGTCAGAGTCATTGGTCCGCAAAATCTCACATTTCTATCAATGAATCCTGAAAAGGGTGAGTTGCAGATGTTTTATGCACAGCAGGAGCTGCAATGGAAAATTTGGAGACGCATATGCTTCTTTGGATATTAAAGTGACCAATGGCGACAAAATATCGCCAAACATTTTGCCCGGCGTGTTAAAGATTCTGCCAGCTCACCGTCTTCTCAATAATAATAATAATAATTTATTTCTTTATTGCCCACAGGGGACTAAGCATAGAGGGGACAAACAAGGACAGACAGGGACTAAGCTGATTATATCGACCCCAATGCGTAACTGGTATTTATTTAATCGACTCCGAAAGGATGAAAGGCAAAGTCGACCTCGGCGGAATTTGAACTCAGAACGTAACGACAGACGAAATACCGCTAAGCATTTCGCCCGGCGTGCTAACGATTCTGCCAATAGAAATAATAATAATAATAATAATAATAATAATAATAATAATAATAATAATAATAATCAGAAGAAGAAGAAGAACAACAACAACAACAACAACAACAACAACCACAACAACAACAACAACAACAACAACAACAACAAGGACAACAACAACAACAACAAGAATCACCGGATATGATTGTCAGAGATCACCAAGAAGAAAGATGCCTTCTAATCGACGTATGAATACCAACTGATGACAATGTTTTACTAAAAGAAAAGGAGAAACTTTCAAAATACAATGATATGGAAATAGAGATAACTCAAAAGGGGAGCCTAAAGCCAGAAACAACTGGTAAAATATCAGGCGCGTAAGGTATGACAAAAAATATTCAAATGTATAACCAAAACAGCAGGAAATACAGGTGTATATAACATGCAGAAAATAGCACTACTAGGCACAGCACATATTATACATAAGGCTCTTTCAATACAGTGAAAATAAGAGCACCACAACACACCACAGCACATACCGAAGGTACACAGAGCTGTGTTCGGTGGTGCAGTGAAAGTACGTGGTGAACATATTTCCACACTGTATATACTTAACTCTCATCTCAACATCTTTTCCATTTCTTTCATACCGTGCTTTATGTAAATACCCACACTAACTGGTCTCTATCCTAGTGACCCCACCCCGCACGCCAGCTATACCATAGTGCTTATTAGAATTAATTACTACTACTACTACTACTACTACTACTACTACTACTACTACTAGTAGTAGTAGTAGTAGTGATTATTATTATTATTATTATTATTATTATTATTATTATTATTATTATTATTATTATTATTATTATTATTATTATAATTGATCGAGAGAGTAGTGTACGCCATCAAACTGACACTAGAGTATAAATATACCAAACCCAATATATCCACAGCGATTATCCGTCTGATAGGGGTACACCAGGTACATGCATCAAAACGATATGTGCATAACATGGTGATGTCATATCAAAAGAAAACAATGCATGGTCTTTCAGGAGGAACCTAGTTAGAATTTTCTTCCGGTCAGTAGTCTATCCCTCTCAAAACGTCCCTAAATAAAGGTCGTTTAAGGATGATGAACAAAGCACATATATTTCCAGGGTTTAATTATTCAAACTTCATAGAACCCCTTTCAACACATGATTATGATGCTCAACTACTACTTCTGGTCGTGATCAGATATGTATATAACGTCAGCCATTAAGGAGGACGCCTAACTGTTAAGGGCAAGGAACTGACAAGCAAATGCCTGGTATTGAACAGAATATTTGCTGTGGCCCATCTCTTATACTGAGATAAAATATGTACTTGTTAACACTTCCCATAGGTTAAAATCTGGAGCAATGAGAACCAGTGCCTGGTGTTGCATAAGGGTATAATGTTATTGTTATATTAAAATTCACAGTTTATTTTGCTAGGTATTATGGAAAGTGTTAGCTGTCCACAGCCAGCAGACTAAGGTGACACTTGTTTACTGATCATGCTTCAAGAACCCTGCGAAGAATTCTTGCAGTTCCAAGCAATGCTGATATTTGTAAGTGTTCTACCTTCACACTTGAACATTATCAGTATCATCATGATCATCACCATCATCATCATCATCATCATCATCATCATCATCATCATCATTATTATTATTATTATTATTATTATTATTATTATTGCTGTTGTTGTTGTTGTTATTATTGTTGTTGTTATTATTATTATTATTATTATTATTATTATTATTATTATTATTATTATTATTATTATTATTATTATCATTGCCTTTGCGCAGCTTCTAACGCTGGTGATGTACTACAGTGTTAGATGTTTCCTACCAGTTAACTAAGGTAACACCTCTTATTTTTCGAGCACCTTCCGGAGTATTCGAGCGGTTCCAAGCAGTGCTGTTTTCTAAAAGTGCTCCACCCTTATTGCAGCCCCAATATGTTCCACGTACTTCTCGAGATTTTTGCTCACTGTTCCCAGGACTCCGACAATTATTTGGTACTACTACTACCTTTTTCATCGGCCACAACTGCTTAACTTATTATTATTATTATTATTATTATTATTATTATTATTATTATTATTATTATTATTATTATTATTATTATTATTATTTTATGTTTGACTTTTGTTTTGCATTTGTACAAGTTGGATCCAAGTCTCACCCAGAGACCTCAAGAGAAAACAAGTTAGAAGTTCATGTAGGTGTTATGCCTAGGGTACCATATATTTGGATTTGTACAGTTTT
>NC_068988.1:39835981-39839317 GCF_001194135.2 Octopus bimaculoides | reverse complement strand
CTTCTGATCCTTTCCCTCATCACTGAGTGCTTGATACTGTCCCCTTCAATTACCCCTAGGTATTTGTAGCTCTCCGCTGGTTCTAACTCTTTTATGACATTTTGCTGGGCAAGGTTCACATTAGATGTATTTGTCATTTTTCCTTTGATAAAGGTAGCTTTTGCACATTTATCAAGGCCAAATTGCATCCTGATGTCATCACTGAATTGTTTAACAATCGCTAGTAGGCCTTTGAGTTGTTGGTCATTTTTTGCAAAAAGCTTTAAATCATCCATGTAAATGAGATGATTTATATTTTTATTATTATTATTATTATTATTATTATTATTGTTATTATTATTATTGAAATCTTCATCATTAATAAACCGGTGAACCCTGTAAGGTTGTTAACACACCGGGCAAATTTACGTTCTGAGTTGAAATCCCACCGCGGTCAGCTTTGCCTTTTTCGTGGCCGATAAAATAAGTACCAGTTGAATACTGAGTCCATTTAATCGACTTGGCTCTTCCCGCGAGACTGATGGCCTTGTGCTCTAATTTGAAACCGTTGTTTTCGTTGTTGTTGTTCTTATTCTTGTCCTTGTTTTTCTTGATAGTAGTATTATATCTGTGACGTTGATGTCTTTGTAATCGTCATTATAATCCATGTAGTCATCAATATTGTCAAGACTGTAAAGTCAATAATGACAGAGACAGTGAGACGTCACCAACCATATGATATGTTAAATCTCTATTGAAATAGTTTCTGATCATGTCCTTGCTTTAATTAGGCTTATTAGGATTGTTTTCTCTCTAGTTTTAAAAATGAAGATCAGTTATCGCATAACAGATTCGCAAGCCGTAGACTAAGGACATGGAGATGAAGTATATGCTTTTGACGAAAATGACGATGATGGTTGTAGCTGTGCGGGTGGTGAAGGCAGCGGAAGCGGTGGACGAGGTGAAGGTCGTAGAGGTGGTGGTAGAGTGGGTGGTTGTAATGGTGGTGGTGGTGGTGGTGGCGATGGTTGTCCTGGTGGTAGCAGTAATGTTCTTTGTGGGGGGGGGGGTTATATCGAGATGACGGTGGGAGTTTATCAG
Organism: Octopus bimaculoides; assembly: GCF_001194135.2. Taxonomy (NCBI): domain Eukaryota; kingdom Metazoa; phylum Mollusca; class Cephalopoda; order Octopoda; family Octopodidae; genus Octopus; species Octopus bimaculoides. Next base: position 39,838,237 of record NC_068988.1, on the reverse strand, counting down.
CATCTTTACGATCATGATCCACCCTATCATCAACATCCTTATGACCACCACCACTATCATCATCATCATTAACACCACCATCATTATCATCTTTATGATCGTCATCATCGTCGTCAGCGAAGTTGAGGTTGTCGTCACCATCTTCCTCAGCATGAAGGTCCTAATAGTGTTTCTGTGTCACAAAATTTTGAAGAGATATCGTAATGTAATATTTCAAACATTGTTCTGTTTTTCTTTCATCTTTCTATTCATCTTATTTTCTTTTATTCTTCATATTATATTTTTTGTCGTTTCTTACATATGTTTGCATGTATTCTTTATTTGTTCCAAGGCGTGGAAGCTTGTTTCCCAGCCACATGTTGCAGACCCATTGCTTGACACCTTGGGTAAGTGTCCTCTACTACAACCTTGGAGTGTCCAAAACCTTGAGAGTGGATTTGGGTGATGTAAACTGAAATTATCCCGTCGTATATGTGTGTGTGTGTTTGTGTGTGTCTTTATGTCTGTGTGTATTATGTGTATGTCTTTGTGTTTGTGCATGTTCACTAAATGCTTGACAACCGGTGCTGGTGTGTTTACGTCCCCGTAACTTAGCGGTTCTGATAAAGTGTTCCGATAGAATAAGTACCAGGTTTAAAATAAGAAATACTGAGGTTGATTCATTCGACTAGAAAATTCTCTAAGGTGCTGCCGTAGACTTGAACATTTAAAAAAAAGAATCAAAATTTGTTTTCTGCTTTGTCCTTGTGATATAATTTTCATTCAAAGTTCCAACGTTTTCAAGTTACCTGCTACAAAAAATCCACAAAAAATTCCCTTAGGAAACAACTCACCATCTTGAAAAACGGGAGGAATCATTGTCTGATGGAGTTACTAGATACTCCTAAAAAGTTGGGATAGTCTTGCTTAAAACGTTGTTGATCATATATCTAATCCATGAAGGATGAAAGGAAACTGGTTATCAACATCTTTTACGAATAACACTAAATGCACAAAAGTAGCTCAACCTGTTACAAATAGCAGCTATATTTCACTCGTATTACCCCATAGTATCTTAATTCTGTGGTATTCAATAACGAATTATTGTATTATTCTTCTGGTATGATCGCCGTTGTTCTTAGTTTTAAAGTTGACACGGAAATGAAAAAATAAAAAATAAATAATTTCATCTATTGAGCCAACGCCTGAAACTTCTATGTGATCGCAGGACTTGTTAAAAATTGCAGTCAAATTCCTTTCAAGTTACCCCACACTTAAAACAATAAAAATTATAATGGGAGATATCGTAGCTTTTATGTAGACAAGATATGATATTCTCTGCCTCAGATGCATTGAATCATCAGTGTAATGGTTCATAATACCTCTGGCACTGAACACCAACAATATTTCGCACTAACATCCATTTCTTTTCATATTTTTTTAATTTTCATCCTTCCACTATTTTATATCATTTTCCTTTCATTTCTTTTAGATACCATGCTTGGTTGTTCAAGTTATAATAGTTTCTAAGTTGAAATTATTCTGGAACTGACTTTACATCTTCCATTAGTGGCGAGGAATATTCAGTGATTCTTTTATATAAATACGTGCGAGTGTGTGTGTGTGTGTGTGTGTGTGTGTGTGTGTGTGTATGAATGTATGTATGCATGACACATGCTAGACTCAAGAGAGATTTAAAGAAGAATGTTGTGACCGAGAATGTGAATCTCAATGACGTTTTTGTGTGTACGGTTTGTGACACATCATGCTTTTCTCTCGTTGGGCTCAAATCTCATTTGCGGACTCCCATGAAAAACGAATCTCCAGCCTCTTTTCTGCCAATATATTTGTGCACACCTTTCAATGCCGTATATACTATAAGGTCTGCAAATCGAACGGAGGCCTCAAAAGACATTTTAAGATCTACAAAGATCAGAACTTAACTGCAGCTCTTGTTGGTCCAAATCAGATATGCAATCAATGATGGTGTCTTTGCAATATATTGTTAGGTTTAAAAATCTACATCAGACGCCATTATGGATCTAAGGTGTAATTGCACGAAATGGTCAGACTCTGCATAAGGAGTAAACAACCACCATGTATGTACGTACGTATGTATGTATGTATGTATGTATGTATGTATGTATGTATGTATGTATCTACGTGTGTGTGCGTGTGTATACATACAAATCCAAACGCACATATATACTTACACACCTACATATTCAAACAAATACATACACAATTATATATATATATATATATATATATATATAT
>NC_068988.1:39829973-39835816 GCF_001194135.2 Octopus bimaculoides | reverse complement strand
TATATATATATATATATATTAGGTATAATCCGTTGAAGCTTAATGGTGGACTGCAATTCAATTATCGTTTCCAGATCATCCCAGAAAATATATGTCAAAAGAATAGTAAAATGGCTGTCAGCGATAATTGCAACAAAGCTTCCAATCCCCTTTGTCAGCGATAATTGCAACAAAGCTTCCAATCCCCTTTGTACTGCTTTCCACAACTCATACGAAATATTGATTTCTAAACTTGGTATTAGGTAAGAAATTTCAAGAGACTTTATAATTAATTAATTGGAGCCCTGGGGTGACTGGAAAATTCATTTATTGACTCCAACAGATGAAAGCCAAAATTAACTTCTGTATTTGAAATAAAAGTGTAAACAGTGACGTGATCATAAACCACAAGACATTATTTCTTTCGAACATCGCAAATGTTTGTCAGCCTACTACACAAGAGATCTTAAAACAAACATTTAATTTTTTGGTTTTGTCTTACTTCTTACATGTATATTTTCTCCTTTTGATACGGTTTGCTGCGTTTGGTTTATTAATTAGAACGGTCGTTTCGCGAAAAGTCTCCCTTCAACATAATTTCTTCTGCTTCACCCATCTAATTTTCTCTTGATATAAGTATTTTATTTTTCATTCCTTTAATATTCTGTCTCAGTACATATTTCTCTACTTTATTAAGAACTTCATTTTGTTTTCCTGTGTAATTACTATCTCACTGCCTTAATTTTCTGTTCGTTTCATTTTACTATATCTATCGTTTTATATTTAAATCATTAGATCTTGTTCAGAGAAGAAAGAGTAATATCTATTTATTTTCCCCAAGACTATCTTGTTGTAGACGGAAGCGTAGGAAGATACCATAACTCGTTGACTACACTAAGAGCGGAGACTTGTCCTTAAGATTGCGACAAAGTGAAATTCTTTAAAGCACTTAAAAACAATATGATGTAAAAAGTATTATTAGATTCAGTCTAAAGAAGTGATACAGTCTATTCGAAGTCTGCAAGAAGTGATACAGACTATACTCCAAGATTCTGCATAGTTTTTTCTGTGCAAAATTCCACTTATAACGATTGCAAAGATCTGCTCTAGAACACATGTTTACTAACCGGACTAGTTTATTAACCGGAATAACATCTTAAACACAATATTCCATGGCACCTTACCCTTTATGTATATATTAATTTTCTTTTATCTTTTTCATTCCTCTCGCAGATTTACGTCTGCTTTTTTATCTATCTATATAGCATTGACATTAACGAGCCACCATTAAAACTTATGAAATCAAATCTCTGAGTCAATAATGGTTAAAAACCAACGATTAGTGTTTCAATTCAAGTCATTTGTGTTATCTCGTGAAGCTGATAACAAAAGGAACCCTTTCCAGTTCTCTCAACAGCTACTAAGCATATATACTTCAGCATTTCATTATAAATATCAATACTGAAAGTGATTTGAGGGACAAGATAAACTGTTCAATGCCCTTTGTGTCAATGGGTCTCGAGGAAGTCGAGCTTCTGCAGGCTATTTTATTTCTGGTACTTATTTAGTTGTTATTGTAAAAAGCAATGATATGAGACTAATTTGAGAATTTCCTGTAATTCAAGCCGAACAAATTATCATACGTTATCTAGCTGAACTAGATTGTCATTTTGTCTCTGTATAAAACGGAACGCTCAACTAAGTTTTAATGATTATAGGTAACGTAGCAAGAAAATATACGCTCTTACTGATAATGCAAGTAAAATTGATCTATGCAAAGATCATTGGTTACAAAAGGTCAACTTCATATATATGCTTGACCTGTTTTATCACCTAGATAAAAAATCCCTTCAGTGGAACAGGGAAGTCACGCATGCATATATGTATGCATGAACAGTGTAGTCATATATGCATGCATGAACAGTGTGGTCACGCATGCATATATGTAGAAATGTAAATATTTGGAAGCAGTACATTTGCTGATATATATGTTTTGTTTCATGTATATATACTTACACATACACATGTATGACAAGACATGTGCATACGCATTTACATGCTAAACTTTTGGGGTGTTTTATGTAATTTAACAGCTTAGCTCTACTGATGGCTTGTACCTGCCGCTTTCAAAATAGTTTTCTACATTCTGATTTTGAGAACCTTCATTTCTGAAGGATAGTGAAGAAATAGCTTCTAATATATCCTAGTGTCGATTCACTCGTTAGCTCATCGAAGGTATTTCTTTGTAGCTGATCTTCACATTTTCTAGAGCAAACAAATTCTTTTCTCTGTCTCAAACCACCATCTCCGATCTCTTATTTTATTGCATTTTGTTGAAATATTCACATGGACATTCCACCAGTATTCTTTCATATTGCGAGTGTTAATGGCGGCCTTTATATCTGTGGATTCTTAGGTCTTTCGTCTCAGCACTATCCATCAAGCAGATCTCATTGTTTAGTGTCTTAATAATGACATCACGTCTCATCGGTAGATAGTAATTCAATGACATCCTGATGTGGGTGATATCTTTGATGCTAACTTCACAAGGTTATCATATTTTGTTCTCTTTCCTACATTTCTATCCTTTTTGTGCATCAGGAATATGTTAATTATATCATGCCTCTTCCTGGATTGCAGATACACTTCAACGTGAGGGTTAATTTATTCGGTTGTTGGGCCAAGAAAGAACACTTTGATTATCAACGTTGTTATTCTCCTGGATCCTTATGCAACAAATTCATGCATGTGGTCTACTGATATGCACTCATTCTTTTATTTGGTTATATGATGCGGTAGAATCATGCTACTCATTTGAGCATGTACTCGAGGTTAATAGATAGGGTATATTTCTAGGGGAGATGCTTTCCGAGTCTCATGTTATCTGCCTCGTATATGCAGACTTGGTCAACCGATGTTCACTTCGACATAGGGTGTCAAAATGTGTTACTAAATGGTTAGAATGTGGAATTCAAAAGCTGTTTGATGTGATGTGAAAATTCTTCCTTCTTGTTTTCGCTTTAGGTAAACATAGTTTATGTCTTTGTTGATGTAAAGAATATTTGTGCAGGTTAGTATTTTCGAATTTTTACATCAATGGTTCTGATCACATCAAGCATCCAATCAAGTAGCCCACATGTTTGTATGAGTGCTGATATTGCAAACATACTGCAGACAACAGTTTATTGCATGCACGGAGTTCTGAGACACATTTTGCTTTCTTATCCGCTTGTTAAATTACTTAGTGACGAATACATTGTTACAGGAACTATCGTAAGTTAGGTTTTTAAACATTTCTAGGTGCATGTGGCAATCCTTTCAAGATTTAGAAGAAACAATCAAGTCATTTATGCAAATGCTGCTAGTCTCATTTGTAGTTTGGCCTAGATACACAACCATATAAGAAAATATTTATCTTTGTCAAATTCCAACCCTGTATCCTTTGAGAATGTTGTGGCAACATAAAGATTCTTTTTCGTTTCATTCATATTACTAAAATAGCTTCAGGCTATATACTTTTATCTTCTAGTGTGTCGATGGAACATTATTCAAAATTGTACAAAATGAATGACAACATCACATAGAAACCATCTCGGTATATACCACTGTGATATTGTATTTTACGAATAATATAATCGCTCCTTGTATTTAACCTCAGGATGGCAGCCCAGGATGAAGTCAAATCTGCAGTGGCTTTGATTATGATCTCTGGAACATTAACAAGTCGAAGGACTTCTGGCTTGCAAGAACGATGGACAGCTTCAAAAGCATTTTTATATTCTAGCTACAAAATAATTTTCATGATCAAAAATAGTTTAGCACATCCCTAAACTTCTTTCCTCGCAGCAGCATTTTCTACTATTATAATATTATTTTCACAAGTGTTCTGAAAGAATGGGTTTAAAAAGTTTATATGTATCTTATACATTAAATTCCGGCATGCAGTTAACTGGTAGTTCTTTACAATGTGACCGGTTTTGCATTTGGGGATCAGTTATGTTTCTGCTAGATCTAACTAGAGTGGTCTGTTACCATTGATATTGAGAGTTTGCTTCGGCAGATTTGTCGTTACGGTCGGTACGAGATTACATCCTTGTAACAGTGTCCAACAAATGTTTTCCGTGCGCATTTCAATGAAGAAATGCTTGAACTACAGTGACATGAGTATCACCATTGATGCTTTATGTTTTGAGTGTAATGCAAGGACAATAAATTCTTCCGATTTCTTCTTGCAACAAAGCACCCCGTTTCCACTCCTTTTTTCGCTCCAGATTTTTCTCCAGAAGGAATCTATATTTTCTCGGGAAGAAGCTTCTCTGACACTAATTGCTTGTTATTTTATGTATCTGCATTGTGCTGTCTGGTTTCGTTTTTTTTAATTATATTTGATTCCGTACTCTTCTCTGATACCGGAGGTATCAGTGATCACTTTCTAATCAAGAGTCCTCTTTTTACTCCTTTCGAATATCATTTCTATCTTTACTTTTTGTGAGTGAAATCTCAACTTCAGGATTGTTAACGAGTTTCAGAATTAAGCAAGCTTTGTTTAAATATTTTTCTAGGTCCGTCCTTATAAACCTGTGATTAAATCGAAAGAAATGTCTCTCACTGTAGATATTACCATACTTCTCAATTACTAAAGTTCAACAGAGATGCGACCAATATCTCAAGTCACTTACGTGAAGTTTTGAAATTATATACTTCAAACTAGTTAAACCTGCCCATATTTGATTTCGGTAAAAGAGTGTTTGTGTCATAAGCCAACCACTTATCACATGGCAGTCGAATAGCTCTAGTGATTAAGATATAAGGGTGTGAGATTGATTCCTAGATTGCGTGGTACTTTGTGTTCTTGAGCAAAACATGTCACTTCAAATTACCTGGAAATGAATTCACTCCTCCTCTAGATGGGACATTCTATATGATATGCTGGAATAAGTTTGAGAACACCAAAAGGGTTCTATTTCCACAAATATACAGGCACGAAAGACAATTCACAAAATCATTGCTTGTGTTATTAAATGATGTTTGCTTCCGAGTATTATTATAATTGTTGTCAACATTGTTGTTTATCCCCAGATCATTATGATCGATTACATTGCAGCTACGATAATTCTGCCCTTTCCTCAGTAGACACAATATATCTAGTTTCCTTCTTTAAAATGGCACCATATGTTTTGAGAGAGTATTATTTCCTAATTCTATCGGAGAAAGCAATCACGTAAACGTTTCCTTTTGTTTCAAATTACATCAATCGTTGCTAAGCGCCAGCAACAAGCATCTTTCCTTTATTTTCCCATAAAACTCATTTAAAATAGTATTTGATGTGTTCTTTCTTTTATGTAAGTCGATGAGTTGCAATTTGAGCCAAATTTGGTTTCTACTTTAAGCAGGGTGATTGACATTAATAAGTTCCATTTTCGACTCGTGTTAACTCCATTAATGGTAATAGTCATACAGAATAGTATGTTATAAATTACAAAAGACATAACCTTTGTGCTAAAATGTCATTATTCACATTATTACTATTCCGAAATATATTGATATATAATAAGGATTGAATAATGATTGGCATTATTCATCAAGAAATCGTAATACTCTGCTCGCAGAAAAAGAAAGACATTTAGAGCATAGGAGCACAAATTGCTTCAAGTCAAGGTGTAAAGCACTTGTTTGCTCAGCTGAATATGTTATACTCATCATATTACTAGTTCCAATCCAATGATAATAAACCATTAATCAATTCCAGATCTGTCCTACCAAGAAATATCAAACTAATGTTAATATATTATGCATTGCAATTTCATTGAGATAGCAACTGCTGTTTTTCACTTATATGTTATGTCACGCAATAACTGCCTTTA
>NC_068988.1:39824984-39829616 GCF_001194135.2 Octopus bimaculoides | reverse complement strand
TATATATGTATGTATGTATATATATATTAGTATTGAGGATGTAATATCCTCGTTAGGGATCTCTAAATTCGGATATCAAGTGGTGTTATCGATTTATATATTGAGAGAAAATGGAGAAGAAATATAGTGGATACTTATTTAATTTTATTTCTATCACATTAAAGATGTATCACCAAATGTAATACATATTAGATAAGAGGATCAGTGCTTCAGATCATCACGATTCGAACCATGTTAGATGAAAAAGAAGCCCACATTATGCCCGGATTTCATCAGCGTTTTCTTATTCAAAGGACGAATGCTTACATATTGATGGCAAATAACGAACTAAATAAGATGGATGAGGACCGTATTTTCAAATATCCAAATAAAGTAAACAATAGGTTTTTAGGAAAGATAGGACCCCGAGGTAGAATTATGGGAAGCACTTCTTATGCTTATTTTTTTTTATAATGATGACTTTGATACAAATAAAATTAAATAAGTACCCAGCTTAAGGAGCTTGCCACATCTAGCGTTGTTCTTACAAGCGTCCGTTACCATAAGTTCAGATTGAACAAAGACCAAGAAATTATACCGAATGCTTAATATGCAAATGGAGTAAAACCTTAGTTAATTATGTAACATACCTGTGGAGGACACCACACATGTGATCAGCAGCAACCATAAAGTGTCATCAAGGTACTACCTGCCGATGTTACATAAGGCTGTCGCTAAATCAGTTTACAATGCTATCTGGAAAAAAACAAACGTCTGTTCGGAGATAAATATGGAGAATCTTTCTGTTATTGATAACGTACATAGACATCAGCCCGAAGAATATTGTTGGAATATTCCCATCGAAACTCCTTCAAAAGAGAAACATCAACAACCCGCATATAGTTATTCGTGACACACATGAATAATATGTACCATATTAAAGTCAATTGTTGTGCTGATGTGAATATTTCGTCGAAAACCTGAGAAAGAGAAAAACTGCAAACAACTACTGCGACCGTTCGCTCTTGACTCCTCGAAAATAAATTGGCATTTATACTGATACTAGCTAGTTGCTGAGTTTCTTATCAAAAGCCTAAATGGCAATCTGGAGAATTAGGATTTTCAGAAAAAGGAATCACACAGTTAACATGAACATTGAATATACAATCTCTAAGCGGAACAGGTGCAGTATGCACGACGTTTCTCAAGTCCAAAACGTGACGTTGCTCTTGCTATGTTCATTCTACGAATGGAGCTTTGTATCTTTATTAGAGACAGTCTCCTTCCTTAAAGGAATCTTCAAAGGAAAAATGGAATAGAATGTGTGTGTGTGTGTGTGTGTGCTTGTGTCTTTGTGTGTGTGTGTGTGTGTACTTTCATTTACATATGTTGATAGAAAATATGTATATTTGCAGATTTTAAAAGTAGATAAATTTTTTCTTATTTCACATCATCTATGAAGTATACCAACTTTTTTTTTCTCCTCTCCGTTCTTAGATCAACACGAGTTATTTAGGTAATCACGTTTTCAACACAAAAACCTAATTTTAATTCATAAACAAGTTTTTCTCACACTACATCAATTATTCATGTCCAGAAATTAATCTTCTATATGTGAACATTGAAAAGTTTGTTCTTTATGTGTATTTATTAGTTCTGCATGCGTGTAGAATTTTCGATTGCTCTCTGCATGGATTTTTGAATAATCCATATATTTTGTAGGCGTGTATTATCTCCGTATGCTTCAATACTAGAACATCTGTATACATGCATGGGAGATCATTTGGTTGCATAACTGCTTATCTGGACGGAAATGTCGACAATAATGTTTGAAAGATTATGCATGTGATGAGCAGCGCATTAGAAAAGATATTATATTTAGAATTCATGGGTTATGATTGTTACTGATCATGTATATCCCTGAACGAGAACATGTAGTTCTTATGACAAAGCACTGCTGGCTTTCCGTTCCATTTATTAAGTATTCTAATAATTAAACATCCGTGCATACAATACCACAATGTTCACATGGAGTGCACAGGCTGTTTCGTTTACTTCCAGGCGGAGGAAATATGAATAGAAGCAGGAATTAATGGCTATACTGAATTCAGAGATCATGTCATATCTTGCAAAGGACATGTTACAAATAAACGAAAGGTCTGATGAGACATATAGTTTCCAAGAATAGTGGAGACATTGCATACAGAATATTAATTTTTGTATTGTGTTTTGAACAATCTGAATATGAGGCATACGAAATATAATACTGAATGTATTAGTTAAGTAGCTTATGTATTGAATGAAATATATTCAGTTGAAATCCATTCATGACTCTTGACCTGGAAAGGGTAAAATAAATTAAAATTGTAATTAAAATTGTTGTCTAAAACTAGCTTAAAGCTTTCACATTGTTTGGAACAGTCTCAATACTCCACATCATTAACCGTGTTTAATGTCATACTGTTGAGACCTCAATCAATCCTAAAGAGAGGCAGCCGACCGGTAACAGTTTCAAAACAAGAATAGATTACATAATGATTTTATGGGAAAAAATCAATGCTGATAACATTCATTCTTTTGATGCTTTCTTACTGAGCCTAATATCACATGCAAGAATATAATAATGATTCTACGAACTCTTTATACTATTTCCATATATAGACCTACCTAAGCATACATACATTTACGCACACGTACATACACACGTGGTCAAATATGTCAGATTATGGGTTTCAATCATTTGTAATCTCCTGGAGCGTAATCTTCCTATCAGATTACGCCATCACAGTGTCTTAGCAGAGTTGTCTCTTCTCTCTATCTTTTACTTGACAGACTGTCAAAATCCCTCCTGTGTGAATCCTCTCTCACTATTCCTCTAATAGTCACCACTGTTCTATGATACATGACACATACACACACATACACACACACACATATACACACACACACACACAACCATATATATAATATATATGTATATGCTCGCATGTATATATGCATACGTGCACATATGAATATATATCCTCGTATGTATGCATAGACTCATATACGTGTACACATGTTTGCGCATATGCATATACAGATGCATGGATGAGACGAGAGAGTTGAAGCGAAAGTGAAATAGATACTACATGTTGCAAGATGATACGTGATATCACACACGACACATGAAAATTAAAACAGATACAGCAAAAAACGATATTAAAAGTAACAAAAATTTGTGAAATGTCACTAAAATATACCAGACATACTCGATGGTCAAGAATGATGACTCATTTACATGAGACTGGGAAGATATAACCTACAATGATGTTTGGTACATGCTCATGGATATATGGATTCATTACAGTGCTGATTTAATAAATTTATGTTTTATAAATATATATGTGAAGATTCCTGGAATCTAGTCTAAAGGAATTAGCAACGTAAAGAGATGTTAAAAAATCGCGAAATGGTCCATCAGAAGATTCCTATTACCTTCTTCGCAAATTAGAAGCATAGAAGGACTGTTTCCATTCGTATAATATACCTGATCCTTAAGTCTTAAAGTTTTTAGATCCACGTGAAGGCACAAACACATATACATAAATACATATATACATGAATACATGTGAGTGTGTATGTGTGGTGTGTGGTGTGTGGTGTTTGCTTGTGTGAGTGTGTGTGTGTGTGTGTGTGTGTGTGTGTGTGTGTGTGTGTGTGATTTCCTTAATAAAATATATTTAGAACCGGTTTCCAAATTTCATAATTTTCAAAAGTAGTGTAAAATGCAAATTACATGAATCTATACCGTACATTTTTGTATTTGTCACTAGTGGTAGTTCTGTACAGGAAGTTCATGTAGTAGCCCTTGATATTTGACAGTGACAACTGTCGCGATACAACTAGAATCGTAATGCACCTGATGTTATGCTTAGTTGTATTTCTATCCTTTTTCTAACTGGTTGCACTTGAGTGTATTGTATCAGAGTTGAACAATCCTGATTTGTTAATTCCAATGTGATATCATCATATGCATTTGTGAATTTTAGCTGGCTTATGCTTGTTACTGACAACACTCAAAGAATATGAAGTTTTATCTAAAGAATACTTTTGATCACTTTGATGATGATGTTATTACTCGTTTTGAAGATCCGGTTGTTTTTTTTTTTCTTTAAATGGAAACTGAAAACAATGAGCAACAGATTCAAATAGAGAGATACCACAACTGGAAGGCAAATCAGTCCATATATCCTTCTAGTCTACTTACTATTATAACCGTACTATGTCTTTCAATAACATTATACGACAGAAGATACCATTTTCGTCTCTTTACTTTTAATAAAATACTTATACAGACGCATATCATTGTCTTTGAGAAAACAAGGAAATATAATGTCATGGGACCGGGACAAATTCCGGAAAACCTCAATAGTTTACTATGTACATATTTTATATTTATATTCATATTGCTCTAGATATGTGTGAGTGACAGAGGGACAGAGTAAGTCAAATCACATGTAGCTGTAGATTATAGCCGACAATCTGGAAAAAGTGGATAAAATCATTCTCAGGGACATTAATTACATTTTCCTTTCTGCAATTCAGGAGATGGTCATATTTTCAAATTTTCCAATTCTTCAAACATCAAAATCCGAATCGCGGGTATGTGGG
>NC_068988.1:39821877-39824560 GCF_001194135.2 Octopus bimaculoides | reverse complement strand
ATATATATATATATATATATATATACATATATATATATATTATATTATATTATATTATATTCAATTAAATATCGATCATTCGAGTATCACAATGTGCAGCATTACAAAGAGTTTATCCTTATAACATTGTTTCGGTAATTTCCAAATAAATGTTTGCGAAATACAATGTTAAATTTATATTTACAAGTGAATTGCATTATTGTGCATTATGAAGTTATTTGCCAATTAAGCAGAGTTTGTAAAGGATGAATTTAATGAACAATTATAATATAAGAACTCAACATTGTAATTAATTCGTTTTTCAGTCCACTGTATTTGGTAAATCAATTAACTTCGAACGAAGACTTCACAAATATTACTTGTGAGTGGTATCTCTCAGCTTGACTGTCTGCAAGTTTGTCAATTAGCCTTCCTGCTTGCGTCTTTGTATATGACTGTTTGTCTGTGTCACAAACACACAGGCACACACATACTCACACATATATACGCACAAAGGTAACTACGCATTATATCTATATGTGTGGGCGTATGTGTATTATATATATACATATATAATTAGACAGGCAAAAATAAATACGCATGATATGTGTGTGTGAGAGTGTGTGTGTGTGTGTGTGTGTGTGTGTGTGTGTGTGTGTGTGTGTGTGTGTGTGTGTGTGTGTGTCTACACAGACATGACGCAAGTAAATAGACATACCATAAAACATCTCTTTATGTTGTTCTAACATGTAAAGTTTTATATTTTTTATTAATTGACATTTCTATGTTTCAGGTTCTATACGTGAATGTTTAATCATGACATGTACAAAAGAAGCCTTGGAACTGTCTGAAATTCAAAGAGGTCGCATTGTGGATCATACTGAAGGTGGAAATTGTCAGCGTAATATTGCAGAAAACCTTGGGATCCTGCTTTCTAGAGTTAATAGACTGATTATGCAATTCCCCAGAGAAGGGAAGAAGTTCACATCCCCTCACACTGATCAACCAGAGTCCTATAACAGGAACCTTCTCTTTTCTAAGAGAAGTACGCAGGATAATCCTCGTTTCATGGATTCTGACATAGTAGAAGAAGTGGTTGTCAGTCCCAGAACAGCTGTCAGGTATCTCTACGCACATGGTTACTATGGCAGAGCAGCAAGCAGCAAGAAGTCACTTCTTCGACCATTCAACATCAAGCAGAGTAAAGTTTGGGCCAGTGAGATGGCGGCGAGGTCACTAGCATTTTGGGACACTGTCATATTCTCTAACGAGTCCAGATTTGCTGTATTTCCTGACAGTGATCGAGTATAGGTCTGGAGATTCTGCGATCAAGAATTTGGTGTGAAAAGACTGCAGCCAACAATGAAAGACAGCAACTATTCAGTGATGGTCTGGGGAGCAATTTGGAGCATTGATCAATCAGAGACGATGGAGTGTGAGAGAAATATAAACTCAGATAAATGTGTCCATATTGCAAAAAGGAGTATTTCCAAACTTCTCCAGTGGTGAAATGATTAAAAAGGACTATTTATGGAAGATGGGGTCCCTTGTTACACGGCTGAAATAAACCAAGATTTGTTGGACGAGAATGGCATTTCAAGGCTTCCATGGTCAAGCCAGTCACCAGATATGAACCCTATTAAACATCTCTGGGACATAATGGAAAGGACACTTACTAAAAAGAACAAGAATGCATCTTCAAACCAGATCGTTTGCATGAAACTTGGCAAGAAATTCTACAAGAGAATATTCGTTATCTGATCAGTAAGATGCCTAATAGGGTCCTTGCATTGCAAAATGCAAAGGACATGTCTACTAAATATTGAATATTCAGATTATCACAATTATGACCGCTAATTTCGAGCTACGCTATGCATGTCCTCCTTTACAGAAAATCTGGTAAACTCAAAGTGACACTGGAATAAAATATACGAAACCCATTATACCCATCATGACTACCCATCTGATAACGGTACACCAGGCACATGCATCACAACAATATGTGCGCGACATGGTGATCTCACATCAAAATAAACAGCGCATGACCTCGCAAGTGGGGCCCAGTTAGAATTTTCTTCAGATCGAGTAGCCCATCCCACTCAAAAGGTCCATGAATGAGGTTTGTTTAAGGATGTTGGGCAAAACACCCATGTTTCCAAAGGTGAATTATTCAAACCCCAAACATTCCTCTCAACACATGGCTATGACGCTCCCCCACTACTTCTGCTCATGATCAGAGATGCACATATTGTCAGCCACCAAGGGACATGCTCAACTGGTTAAGTTCAAACAACTAACATGCAAATCTGTGGTATTAAGCAGAATATTTACTGTAGCCCATCTTTTATACCAAGACAAAACAATGTACATAATAACTCTTCCATTAAATTCGATCAGAAGCTATGAGAGCCACTGCCTGCTACTGCAACCGGGCATTATTATTATAATTATTATTATTATTATTATCATTATTATTATTATTATTATTATTATTATTATTATTATTATTATTATTATTATTATTATTATTTTATGTTTGACTTTTGTTTTGCATTTGTACAAGTTGGATCCAAGTCTCACCCAGAGACCTCAAGAGACAACAAGTTAGATGTTCATGTATGCCTAGGGTACCATATATCTGGATTTGTACAGTTTTGTTCAAGTGAATGTTTAAGAAACCATAAGAAAATTATGTGTTTGCTTT
>NC_068988.1:39813617-39820888 GCF_001194135.2 Octopus bimaculoides | reverse complement strand
CTTTGCCTGTTTGTTACTGAGTAGGATGCTTTCTTGCTTTCATGTTTTAAGACAAGTTTTAGCATCCAGTCCTCAGAGTTTTTCAGATAGGTGTATAGGCCAATTGTGGCTACCTTCATTGATAATGCCAGCTGTAGAAGTCCTCGGCCTCCCTCTTTTCTTGGTATATAAAGACGTTCTATATCTACCTTAGCGTGGTGCATTCTATGCATTGTCAACAGTTTTCATATTTTTCTGTCAAGATTACATATTTCAGTAATTGACCAGTTAACGATATTGAAACTGTAAGTCACGACTGGTATGGCTAGAGCATTGATCGCTTCGATCTTGTTTCTCGCGTTCAGCTCTGTCTTCAGTATTGTTATTATTATTATTATTATTATTATTATTATTATTATTATTATTATTATTATTATTATTATCATTAATATTATTATTATTATCAACATCAAATTCTCAAAGACTTTAAAGCCTAACTAAAGGAGTTAGTGTTTATTTTGGACATTATTTCAAATAAGGACCATTTAGTAATCTAATATATCTTTACGCTTGGATACAGACTAAACTGTAACAATTTTATAACACTACCAAAACTAAATCAGTAACAAACACATAACAAAGTTATATCTCTTCTCAACGACTTCTACGACTGCCTTCACAAATGCGACTGCACACATTACACTGCACGTCGCACTGTCAGTATGCATGCGCCTTTTATAAAGTTTTAGGACAGTTCACTTGCTATCTCACCGGGGTGTCAGGATTTCACCACAACAGAATCTAAGTCACACACATGCATACACATATACACATATGTAGATAGATAGATAGATAGATAGATAGATAGATAGATAGATAGATAGATAGATAGATAGATAGATAGATAGAGTGAGGAAGAGAGAGAGACAGACAGACAGACAGAAATTCACTGGTGTTTTGGTTTAGTGCCATTAGGAATAAAATGCTTCAATCAGTAAATTGGTATGCGTAAATGAATTCATCTAATTAGAAGCAGATTAGTCGCTTCAGGTGGTTAGATTTTACATTTTAATTTTGTGTAATATCTTGAATTCTGAGGCTATCTTTCCTTTTTTCACCTCTCAGTTGTATAAAAGGTAAATTGTATTTACCTATGTCTGTGGCTATTTCCGCTCTCTGAACTAATCACAGCGCATGTAATATGATATCACCGATATTTGTACAGCATCTCGCTACGTGAAGTGTATTCGCTCTGAAATGTATTTAATTGAACGTGATAAGTCCAACATATTTCCTTTTTAATTTACTCATTTCATCCCACCTATCTACATGCATACATACGTACATACAAAGATACATATCTTTTACTTGCTTCAGTGAATGGTACCTGGCCATGAAGGGACACAGCCTTGGAGGGATCAGTCGAAAAACGTAATCTCAATATTGTGTTTTAGTTTTATTTGTTAAGCTTGACTCTTCTTCTATCGGTCCCTTTTGCCGAATAGCTGTGCTATGGTACGTAAACTAGTCGACATTGGTTGTTCAGCGTCAAACGCCAGCACACACAAAAACACTCACATAAATACATACATTCGTACACACATACATACATACATACATACATACATACATACATACATACGTACATACATGCATACATACATACAACATGCATTGCTTCCCAACCAAATAGTTTCGGTTTCAGTCTCACTGGCTGATACCTTGTACAAGTGTCTTTTACTATAGTCTCAGGCAGACAGAAACTGAAAGACGCCCGTCGTATATAAATATGTATATATATCTCTGTGTGTGTCTTTGTGTCTGTGTTTCACATCCTTCCCCTCTCTTGACAACTGATGGCGGTGTATATGTCTCCGTAACATAGCGGATCGGCTAAAGAACTGGTAGAATACGTATTAGGCTTACAAAGAATAAGCGCTGGTGTATTCGGATTTGGTGTTACATGGTACACTCTTTTGAAAGTATCAACAAAGCATTTCGCCTGTGCATTAGATCTGGGATGGTATTGCGCCGTTGCTATATGTTCTACCGCGAAAATTTCACAAATTATTTTAAATTCGCTAGACACAAATTGCGTTCTATTTTCATCAATTATGTGTCTTAAGTATTTGACTCTTTTTTCCCAGCAAGAATTCACACTGTACCTCCACACCATAAGGAAAGCCGCTTAAATTTACTATAAGCCATTGTGCGTGTTAACTTCTAACGAATGAAAGCCTGTGCGACTAACAAATCGTTAATCCTTGTTGAAAAATATGTACAAACTCTTCGTTTGTCATTCTTCTTTTTCACGTAAACCGTCGGTGTTGCTCAGTCTGCGTGGGCACTCTTTTCAATTATACCAAAACTTTCTAGTTATTCCAGTTCGTTGTTAACCTGATCTGTTTCTGAAAATTGTACACTTTTGGTGGTGTGGGCCTATATGAAGGTGTTTTATAGCAATTTTTGTTTCAGTCTTTCAGCTTCATTTGAACCTTCGATTGAGGCGACTATATTTCTACGCAAAACGCTTATGGGTGTATACTATAAATTAAATAGTGAATGTTTAACCCTTTGCCTGCTATGAGCCCCATTTGGGGATCTTCTAAAAACAGTCTCACTGCCGGTTATTCGTTGTATTTAATGTGAATTGCTTATGTACATTGCATTTGCAGACGTGTGTTTAACAATAGTTAGCTAAGTTTGTCATTGTTACCTCAGGCTAATTCTAGAGAACATGTTATGTCACAAATTGCAATTTTTGAAATACAAAAATAATAACTGTTTTTTTCTTTTGTCTTTTTTTTGCATTTCTCATCTATATCATTCATTCGTACACAGCAGTGCTCCTGCATGGCCGCAGTCACATGACTGAAACAAGTAAAACAAATTCGCATTTGAAACAATAGTTTCAAAACAACTAAAATGTTTATTATGACAATGGAATAGGAAAAGATAATTATGATTTTTTTTTTCAGCGATCCCCATGTGGGATTTTCGAGACATTTATCATAATTTCCAAAATTATTCACATATGAAGAAAATTTAGATATAATATATTATTTCAACTCCTAAGACACCTTCCAAAGCCAAAAATTATGAATGAAAAAAATTGGCAGCTAATGGGTTAATACATATACATTAACCTTTTTCGTTTTCGCATTCATCGATAAAATATGTTTTTCCCTTGACACTATGTGCTACCTTTTTAGATTTAATTAATTTCGGCTTACCGAAATATTTCCACATTTTTTTTATTTGAAATAGTTATGTCACTACTTGTGTTGAGCTTCAATTCTACACTTGTATTTTTAATTTTCACATTTACGAAGTTTCTGTTCGTTGTATTATCCCTCTTTTTTTTCGACGAACTATTTACTTTTTTTTTATTATTGTTCTGGCGTTTTATCCTCTTCACATGCAAAACATGGGTTTATAATCTGATGTTTCTCGTGTTTTTCAGAAAACACTTGATCTCTATTCAGACTATTCCGCACTGGTTTTACTAGGAAACAATCTTTATATTCAATTTCCTCTGTGTCGTATCTCAGTTTAAGTATCCTTTTAGATTCTTCAGACATTTTTTGTAGGCTTACATCCTGGCTTTCCTGCAGCTTCGCAAGAACTCTAGTATGACTTCTACATATTTTTGGCGGTTAGTCCTTGTGTAAATATCAGGCATTTGAACATACCTGCAGTTAATTTATCCAGCTTAAACTTCTCGCATTCCCTGTGTACTCTACCAGTGTATGTCATGTGTTCCTCGTTACTATTTCTCTTTATGTTCAGACACTTCCATTCTGTTGAACAAGGAGCTTTTTTCACCGGAAATCTTACACAATTATTGTGTCATTAAATGGTTTTCTTTGGTAGGGGTTCCAAAACTACTGTATAGCTCATGTTCTGTTGGCGCCAGTTTTCTCAAGATGAAATGAGTTTTCATTACGTTGTCCCAATCTTCATATTATTTCTCTAAGATTTGCTCATATCTACTGTAGTATGCTTCGAAAGTAACTCCTTTGTCAGGTTAGTATTTGAATTCAGTCAACTGAATTTGCAACATAGTCTGGCTAGAACATTTTTTCTGGCTTTCCTGACGACTTCAGTAATTGCAGCATTTGCTGCTGCAATATTAATTGTTCTTGTTATTGTTTCTATTGCTGCGCTTGCAGTTGTATCTGTAGTTGTCATTGTTGCTGTTTTTGCACCTTAAGCAAACCTGCCAACAAAATTTCCATACTTTTACGTTTTTTAGTAAAATTCGTACACCGACTTAGTGAGTTTATTAACTCCTCTTCGAGTTTCTATGAACTCCGCGTTAATTGGTTTATCCTCGTCGCCATTGTTATAAAGGTGTTTTTTGCCACTGTTGTAACTGTCTTTCTACGACTATTGTCGCTCTGACAGATATTGTTATATTCCGAGGTCATCGATAGGATGTTTCTATCTGGAACTGCACGACCCCCAGTTATACAGTGTTATTATCCTCAAAAGGTTGGATCGTTATAACGTCCACCCAGTATCACAGGATAATTGCTATATCAACACACATACGACTCTCAACACAGACTACACGTACTCTCTCCATACCGGCCCACGTCACATTACTTGTAGTGACATAATCATTCCACTTGTCACGTGGGAGGGGTGTACCATTGTTACTAATTCCTTACAACACTTATAATCACTCTCTTGAGTTCATCTTTGTCATTTCCGACACCTTTGTCAACTTGCTTGACATCTAATTCACTCTCTTCTCTTCCCGCCTCTCTCTCTCTTTCTTTCTTTATTGATCCCCTCTAACCGCTTCCACCTGCTTCAAATTTACTGGCTTCTACGTCTGCCTCGATTTTTCTGTCTAGCACCCCTCCCACACCCTACGAGCCATCACGTATCGCCACTCTCTCCGTCTCCGACGTCTGTGCAGCTGTGACTATGATCTTGAAACTCAATATCAACACCTGGCCTGTCTGTCACTCGTCCCGCCAAGTGGATCGCAACTCAGCCCTCTTTCCTCACACTCGACTCTCGACTGCATAACTTTCCCCTCCTTTGCTATCACACATCTTTGAAGGAAAATCCCACAGACGTTTCGACTTCTAACCGATCACACTGCTTTCTCGAACCACCTTTCTCTCCTTCAACCACACCTGAAATGTACAATCTTTTCCTTGCTCCAGATCACGGTGCTACACCCGTCCGTTCATCACCAACAACTGCTCCATCACTGGAAACAAGCAACACGCTATTAAAAACTGCGATCTCTTTTGTATTTCTTCAAACCAACAGATTTACATATTTCCGAGACAACTGCCTCTGAAAAAAAATATCATCGTCGCCCACAGTTCTGCTCGACCAATCACTGCACCGAACACATTATTATCTTCGACCTTGCATTACGACATGGAACCATCACCATCACCAAACTTCGTCAGGTCAACGATACATTTTAACAATACGAATTCATAGACCGTTTGGATATAACACCGCCCGCTTTCTTATAATGGCTTCCAAATTTATTTTCTATCTAATTCTCCTTTCCTCTCTCTGTTTAGCATCCTCATACTTCCACATACCGACATACATAACTGACATCCCAACAAACAGGATACATAAATGGCTAATGCACACACATCGACACACCCACACACATACCACAATCACATGCGTACAGACACACACCCATTCACACGCACTCACAGACACAAATCACCTAAGCTCTCGACCCCACATCCTTCACTTAAACACACACTCGCAAAAACAGAAACACACAGCATACATTTACTACCATCCCGCGCAGAATTTCTTAGGATACAAACACACTAATCACCACCCGTTCCCCCGCAGACACACACTTAAAAACATATATACACACACAGTCTCTTTCACACATACACTCACACACACACACACACACACACACACACACACACACACACACACACTCATATACGCGCACTCATACTCACAGACGCAATGACCCCAAAATTACACATTCTCTATCTCTCTCCAGCTTCCGGTTATTTATTTTTAAGCTATTTAATGACAACGGGCTTTTCTCCGGTCTTTCTACTCCGTCGTCCTTTTCCACCTCTCTGGACGTTTCCTCCTTCGCACGAAAAGCCATGTTCATAACATTATTTCCACTCCTATATTTCAATATACAACTTTCACTGAGCGTCTATCTAATATATTTACTGTGTACATCTAACTAACTTCTGTTGTTTCAGAGCTAAACGAGGTTAATATAACATAACCTAGGTAATGCGTTTTATAGAACTTAAGTATACGACTGAGCAATCCGGGGTTCTCCAATAAGGGGGAGCGTTTGGAATATTTTTGTCAATAGGACTGCTTGACCTGGTTGCCTTGGGATAAGCAACAGCAATAGCGGTTGCAATGATAACAACAGCAGGGACATTTTCCTCAGAGATTAACATCCTTCTCCTAGTATGGTTTTAACAGAAATCCATTCATGAGTTTGCTCGCTTGAACGTTAAAAGATCATCAAATTCATATGTGTGTTGATGTCATAAATTAACAAGTGCTTAACATCACTTTACTCAGAATACAAATAATATAAATGTTCTTTTTTTTTTTAAAAAGTGTAGCTGAGTAGAATCAAGTTTTAGTTGTGGTAAGCCAACACTCACATTTCAGTTCCACTTGTAAGTTATATAACGGAAAATACATCGAGGCTTAAATACACCTCTTTGAAATGTAGAAGTTTGACTACATGTAAACTATGCAAATAATAAAAAAAAATAATAATAATAGTAATAATAATAACACTGTTCCGGCACTTAGTTATACTGAATGTGAATAAGTCTGGCGTAGGTCCGCTGAGGTGCAATGGACGCATCACGGAAACACAGAGCAAACAGAACTATAAACAGTCACCCATTATAGTCTTCACTGTGAATTAAATACCATATACATAACATAGATACGCATGTATCTAAAAAGTACACACTAACAAACACATAAGCATACATATATATATATATATTATTTTGTTTAAAAGAGTTCCAACACTGTCTGTTTTTTATGTTTTATTTATATTCTTGCAGAGCCAATGTGGGGTATAGAATATGGAATATACAATATATAATATAATATACAATATATAATATAAAATAAAATAAAATAAAAATGGATGGCACCATAAAAGAAAGTATTGAATGTAGATGAAATATTGAGTGTTCAATATAAAGGATCAAATATATAAATATAAATATATAAAGGCGACTCGAGTTTCAGGGCTATTTCCCTTCGTCATGGCCGGTATGACA
>NC_068988.1:39806622-39813144 GCF_001194135.2 Octopus bimaculoides | reverse complement strand
ATATATATATATATATATATGTGTGTGTGTGTGTGTGTGTGTGTGTGTAATATAAATAATATATATATATATGTGTGTGTGTTATTTATATTATTATATGATTGAATGCCGCGCATCCTCTTCCAGTATATATATATGTGTGTGTTTGTGTGTGTGTGTGTGTACGTGTTTGTGTGTGCGTATGGCACAATAATCTCAAACTGTCATGCATATTTAAAACAATATGTTCGTCAAAGCATAATTCTAACAACATAAAGCTCAAATACATTTTCAGTACAATTACAAATACATTTCAGATATTTGACTGACCGATAGAGAAAAAATCAGCACAGATATTCTGACGAACACAAATCTGACATCAAATTGGATACTGTTTATGAAAAATGATATTCATATTTTTTGTGTCATATGAAAATGGGAGATTAGAGGCTTAGAATCATGCAGCTTTTGAATGTCGTTTTTTATAATTCTTGTAGTATCTACTGACCAATCACCGCAATAAATTATACATCAACTAAACAGTCATAAGTGAAGAAAACAGCATTGTAAAGATATATAGCTAACTCGAAACTATAGTTATAATTATGTAATCTAATACCTGTTGAATATAAGAGACGATGGAAGCGCATAAAACACCAACATTAAGAGAAGAAAATATCGATTATGTAACATATGTGTTAGAAGTAATATACAAGTTATCGGCAACTGTCTGAAAATGTCATTGAGATATTACATTCAATACAGCATCATATTGTTTCTAAAACAACTGTGTTACATTAATAATATCATCTGTAGAAAAAAAACTGCTCGACAGCAAATACAAATAATTCTATATTTTTGTGGTTTCAGCCATTAGACTGCCGCCATTCTGGGGCATGTCTTGAAGAATATTTAGTCGACTGAATCGACCCCAGTACTTTTTTAAAGCCTAGTACTTATTCTATTAATCTCTTTTGCCAAAATGCTAGACAACGGTAACTGTAACACACAAACTTAGACACCCACACCAGTCGTCAAGCAGTGGTGTGCGAAAAATTTAGACACTATGACACATACACAAAAGCACACACACATACATACATACATACATACATACATACATACATACATACATGTATATATATATATATATATATATATATATATATATATATATATATATATATATATATATATGTGTGTGTGTGTGTGTGTGTGTGTGTGTGTGTGTGTGTGTGTGTGTGTGTGTGTGTCTACTAAATCTACTCACAAGTCTTTGGTCGACCCGAGTCTATAGCAAAGAGACACTTGCCCAGGGTTCCACGCACAGGGACCATTCAAAACAAAAAAAACAAATTAGTTTCATATTCCAAACAGAATTTCACCAGATATGTTGGTTTGTTGCTCGAGAGAATATATTCGGGTGACTACGAAGTTACCTAGAATATATCTACACGAAATACAGACATTTAATATACTTTATATACTCGCTCAATAAACTGAACGGTGCAATATTTATGACGTTTCGGCACTTTAATCTCTAGCATTTTACCTAGTCAGCTATATATATTGTAGCGAGAAAGTGTAGTTTTTGGTACAAAGCAGATTATGTTCTTAAATAGTATCCAAAGACTTTCTAAATAAAAAGAATGATGTAAATACACTGTAGCGCCATACACTATTTACTTGGAATTAAAATCTTACACACACACACAGACACACACACAATCATACACGCACAAACATACACACACAAACATATATATATATATAATCTATGTTATGTGAATATGTGTGTATATATATGTGCGTGTCTGTGTATGCGTGTGTGTGTTTGTGCGTGTATGTTTGTGTGTGCGTGTGTGTGTGTGTGTGTGTATGTGTGTGTCTGCGTGTGTGTGTGTGTGTTCAGTGTCTGTGGTATCACTTCAGACACAAAATATAGCACGGCGTCAAATTTGGTATCAAAAGAAAAGAATTTCTTCATGAATGAAAATCTACATTTCTGACAAAATTTTTTTTTTTTTTAATCGATGGTATCTTCTTTTTCCTTCGAAGTAATTCAGATAATGAATGAGAACACTGCATAAGCAAAACTCGTAGTAACATCGAGGTTATTCTTATTTGCTTAAATATCAATCAAATTTTTATGAGTACAATGAAAGCGCCATCATTCTTTACGTCATGGGCAGCATGTATGGTATTTGTCTCTCTCTTTCCCGCTATGTGTGTGTGTATGTATGTAATGTAATGTATGTATGTATGTCTATGTGAATGTGTGTACAGATAGGAATAGTGAGAGAGAGAGAGAGAGAGCAGATAGGCTAGGTAGATAACATAATTATATAACTAGATAGATAGATAGATAGATAGATAGATAGATAGATAGATATATAGACAGACAGTTAGGTAGATAGATGGGGAATGTGTAGGTGTACGAGGGAATATGAATTGGTGTTTACTGAAAGATGTCTAGTAGTCTCTATGCAGGGATGCAAAAACACATGCATAGAAATACACACACACATACACTCACACACACACACATTTACATGCATACACACATCCGTTTACATATACATTATATGTGTGCCTACATATCCATGCGTGGTTAAGTCGTTATGTTCGGAGGTATTAAGTAACTGAAAGAGAGGGAATATGAGAGATGAGAAATTGCTAGACATAAAATTGCATACAAATATATAGTGTAGATGAACGCTTCATGAAATATAAACGTACTGGCCCATAGACATACTGGGAAAGAGCGAAATGAAGAGAATAAATTGAACAAAAGTTATGAAAAGGGAGCCAGAAGAATGCTTGCCATTTGAACAAACAGATGAAAGATTTTTTGAAAATCAATCGATTTAGGTTTCTAATGTTAACGTTCCGTATAATATTTATATATAAATCCTATATCAAGTATTGTATTTAATCAAGCATGAACATAAATATATACATGCCTAAATGATGTATATCTTTGTTGGCGGCTAAATAAACAGTGTATTGAATAGATGAAATTTATTTTCGTGCGGAATTAGATTTATCTGGTATGATAACAATACAATATTGTCTACTAATCTCATCCATCATACCAACGGCTGGTGAGTTCAAGTCATGTCTGTGCTTTACTTCTTTTTATATATCATTAGTTCTGTAAAAATATCTGACAGACTGGCTCTAGTATCAATTCGATTGATTGGAATTCTTACAATACATGATCTCGTGACGTGTTTCAAAATCCGTATTGAGGCGAAAGAGGAAAATAAAAAGTGTAATGTATCATGCAGAATGTAAAGGTACTTTATTTAGTAAAGAAATTTTACGTTCAAATTTTTAAAGTTCTAATGATGTACCCTGTCACACCTACTACGCCCGATTATAACTGATTGCAGCGATTTTCATAAAATATGTCACATTTTGCGTATTTGGAAATTATTTTTATTACTCTTTCCTCCCCCCTCCTCTCGGTTGTGGTGCCTATTTAGAAATTCCTCTTTCTCTCTCCTCGAAGTTGTGGTTCCTATTTAGAAATTAATATTTTTGTCCTGGGTCTTCACTGAATTGGTGGTAGTTATTTTGACGTCTTCGTTCGCCGAACATCAAACCTTATATTCTTGTATGCAGGGCATCTCATAGTATACTAGCTGTACTAAGGAAACTTACTTTATGTAATGTCATGAATTTGATTACTAAATTGATTAAAGTAAAGCATTTGGTGATAAACTTTCACACACAAATTCAAGTGATCCTATTATAGCAGGAACTATTCGCATTTCCAAGTCCCTTTAAATTTTTATTATAGGCCCTGGCCTTATTTCATTGTAATTGCATTTAACTGTTGCAATATTTAATGCAGACCCCGAGTTAGACAAGTTTTAGACAGGCAGCAAAAACTGGGTAAATAAGCAGTAAACTGCTTCTGAGCAGAAGAATATTTTATCAGAAATAGGTTTTTTAATCTGCCCTTATAACCGTATTAATTCAGGGATGCTTGCATCCAATTCTATCTTAAAAACAAATAAAGCCGTAGGTTTTTGTTATTCAAAATATATCGTATATTACAACTGAAAATATAGTGTAGTGTGTCCATTAGTAAATTTATGTCTTTAATGTTAACAGTAAAGCTAAACAAAGAGCTGGAATTTGCGATATTATTAAACCATTGCATTGTTACCTTTGTTGAGTTTTTTTTTCAGTCACTCGAGTAGTCTAGCGAAAACAATACTGGCTCGATCACGCTGTGATACATTGTTTTACATAATATATTGTATATTGTTTCTAAAATAACTACAAAAACTAGTTGCTGATTTATAAGAGCTTTGACCTTCCTCTTCAGAAATTATCAATCTATGTTGATGTATGGATGAGTTTTCCCATCAATTAAATGTCCGCTTGTCAACAATAACAAGAATATAATTATAACACGCATAGTCACTAGTTGCCATTAATGGCAACTAAATCTGTTCCGGTTCGCTGCATTATGAATTTAATGCCGATCGGAATTGTCAGATAGGTTGAATTCTACAGAAGACAAGATGTCTTTCAACATTTGAAATATTTTCTCCAGACCTAGTTTTATGTGTATGTTCTTGTATGCAGCTGTGAATACAACTGTGTCTTTCAGCATAATTATGTCATGACATGTGTGTATACATTTTAATGTTCATTTCAGATGCAGCATGCCAAAACCTACGCACTAGTCAATGCATTACCGATTTAAGCTTCTTTATATTTGTTGTGAAGACCAAATAAATAAGACAGATTGATAAATATTTAAATTCTATTATGTATGTTTAAGTATACTGCTCGGTATCCTTACGTGTTTCTGTTCTTTATTTGCATTTAGCAAAAATAACGAACGAAAAACCGGAAGTTACTCTCAAAACTATTTTAATATTTCATAATGTAAACTAGTTCAAATACAAAATTGTCCTTCAACATGAAACAGCAAAACCATCAGTTTATTTTGTTGAGAAACGTGACTTCATGGCTTGCAGTTTATTTTAATATGTTAGACTAGCAATTGTTTGTTTCGTTGAATTAATAAAGAATATTAATATATGTTTGTTTGTTTGTTGAGTGTGCGTGTGTGAATGAATACACATACACTCGCGCATATATAGATATAAAAGGCAAAGTCTTTGAAAACTTTGAAAACTGTAAAAAAGAGGCATTGGAATACGATGAATGAGGGATAATACTGACAGTAAAATTTCGGACCTTAGAATATCGTCTGAAGTAACAGAAAATGAAGGAGGAGGAAGGACCTAATATATACAGAAGCTGAGAAGGGAGGACAGAAATAATTATACTTGGGAAACGCTTAAAAAGTTACATGAGTAACGGCAAAAGCGGTTATTACTGAGTGTATGTATGACTGGTGTGGTTCGTCAGCTGCAATTATCGAAGAATGTCTATTGAATGATAGTGCGAATACGGTGTATATGCCCATAGACGGCATACGGTGAGATTCCTATGCTAAGTAGAGTATACATCTCTAACACAACATTGAGTGTACCTATGCCGTGTGAGTATTTTCGTTTATGCATACTTGTGCAAATAAAATTACGTTTATGTGAGTGCGTATGAAAATGTAAGTATGTATATATATATATATATATATATATATATATATATATATATATATATATATATATATATATGTGTGTGTGTGTGTGTGTATGCATGTATATATATGTGTATGTATGTATGTACGTGTAGGTATAAGTATACTTACGTACATACATATATCTATATACATAGATGCACACATAGGCATACACATATATATATACATATATAAATTTATATATATATGTATACACACACACTACATACGTGACAGTAAGTGACTTGGAACTTAAAACTTTTGACATCGATTCGATAACTCTCATTGTTTATTTGTAAGCGTGCTCTCTGGTTTAGCTGTTTCTGCTTTGTCAGTGGACAGATTTATTATTTTAGTACGTTCATGGTATAATGTTAAAATTAGTATATGGCGTAAGAATGGTAGCATTGAGTGCCCTGTTTTATGAGACTCTTAATTATTCAAATAATATCATTTTTGTATAATTTATTAAGTAATGCCCGTATATAAATATAAATATATATTTCGGGAATAAATGATGGATTTTTTCCCTTATGAGGTTTTTTTCACGCTAGCTACTTGATAAATTCTTGTAAAAGAATTCGTCCTATTATTGAATTAAAATATATTACCAGAATATATTCAGTGCTGAATTTATTCTGAGTAAGAGGCATATTTACCGAGATGCAAATCGAAATTCCCGCCACTTACATAGGGAAATAGCGATGAACAGTCGTCTATATGCTATGCTGGATACATGGTGTTCGTTTGGTATGTTGATTCACTGACTATTTCTATTTTTCTGGACCATATTTTACTGACGAGTAGAAGTTGTATAATATTACAATAACTACGAAATCATGATCCATAATTTAGTTCGTTTTTGAGGGGTTGGCTTTGAGAGTTGCATTTCCTCGCATTCGATAAAAATGTGCTTTTTATAGTAGTCTGAC
>NC_068988.1:39802745-39806449 GCF_001194135.2 Octopus bimaculoides | reverse complement strand
TATATATATATATATATATATATATATGCATGCACGTATATTTGTGTATATATGTGTGCGTGTTTGTACCTGTGTGTTTGTGTGTGTGTGTGTGTGTTTGGCTAATTATGTTTGTATTTAAGGCTTATGTATGTATGCAATTTTCCCAATAGATAATTGCAGTTTGTTTGGAAAATTAAAGATGCTGAATTCATCTTCAGCAGCGTTTCTACATTTTCTCCTTTCTCTTTGAGCATACAGAAGACAAATTCAGGTGGGAAATAAGTATAACAAAATAAGATTAATTTTCGTTTTCAAATTTTCAGAATTATATTTGCAAACTGACTCATACACATGAGTACCTATCCTTAGACATCACAAAGATCGAAAATACAAAAACAAAATAAACATTTAGGTAAATTGATAGAGGGTCATGGAAAATGGCATATGATGGGAAATTTACAAAACTCGATTAAATCTGAAAGCTCAACATAAAATATTCTTTAAAGCATCTTTCTGATCTGCTGGAGTGATTCTTTCCGCGACAAATTCACTTACCATGCAGTTAATGACAAGAAATTATTGAAAATGTTTTATTACCCATTTTACTTCCTCCTTGCAGAACGTCTTTAGGAAATTAAAATGTATCAAATTACTCATTGCTGTGGAAAAAGTTGTTTTGGAATCCAACAGAGAAAGAATCAAACAGAGAAAAGGAATTTGAATTGTTAATCACCCAAATTTATCCGGATATTTTATTTACATTCTGGTTAAATTGGAGGAAATTTTTCTTCAAAACTGTAGCTGTTTGAAACTCTGTAAAAATTCAACAGCTCTGTTAGCCAAATACGATGCAACGGCACAAAATGGTGATGCAAGAACTGTAATGTAATTGTTTCAATGTTTCAAGGAGATACAGAGAAAATAAAGAGAAATCAGAAATTGTTAACTATCTGTATCAACAGTGGGGTAATAACAGATAAAATCGCATGCAGCGTAAATTAATTTCTGGAAAGTAAGGTATCGAAATGCATAAAGTAAAGAACAAGATCTCGTGTTCTTTTGTCTCTTTTGCTTGTAAATAAAGGAAACGTTAATCTATTTTCGAAATGGATATTTGCTTCACACACAATCTGATTGATGGTTTCTAAACATAAAGCAAAATCCTCGCTGTGTCTAGAATCGAAGCGTAATGAAAGTTTTACCATTCTAGTAAGAATGCCTATTAAGCTGTAAATATCATGCATGTCGTTTTAAATAAATTTCGTAACTGCACGAAATACTGT
This sequence comes from Octopus bimaculoides, assembly GCF_001194135.2. Taxonomy (NCBI): domain Eukaryota; kingdom Metazoa; phylum Mollusca; class Cephalopoda; order Octopoda; family Octopodidae; genus Octopus; species Octopus bimaculoides. Next base: position 39,805,184 of record NC_068988.1, on the reverse strand, counting down.
GTTTGAATACATTTCTCCGATGATATTCACTCACAAATGTTAGCCATTGCAACGTAAACATAGCGTACTTCCGATGTGTTCTAAGCTCACACACTCTCTTACACAAGCACGCAAAAAAGTTTGTAAATACATATATTTATACATATATAATGAAAATGACATTATTATTTTTTTTAACAGGACATTGCAGGGTTCGGGTGTAGGTAAGGTAACTGTTATTTCCGTGAGACTATATATCTTCGCCTAGAAATGCTTGCTTTAGTCTTGTTGGCCGACATGTGAGTGTCAGTCCCAGCGACATTAAGTATATGTGAATTCGCTGCACTCAAATTTGGTCCCTTTTCAGCTTCTTTGTCGAATTTGCTTTTCTTCGTTCAATATGCTCGGCCTCTTCTCACGCCTTTTTGAAACCTTCATTAGTTCCAATCACCATCGAGAGAAAGCATTGTACTCCTAATTTTCACCGTTCAATTAAAAAGACATCTTGTCGCTATTTAAAACTTCCCTCAAGTTATCATGGGGCCACTCTTGTGTTTTCTTGCCAGAGTCTAATTCTCTGCATGACAGTTCTTTTGAGACCCGCTCATCTGGCATACGGTACATATGGCCCAACCAAAGAAGGCCACGTCATTTCAGTAGGATGAGTACGCTCCGAGTCCACGTGCAAGCCAAAAACCTCGGGAAAACCACTTGATGTTCAGAATCAGTGTCAGACTGTGTTGGCAGGTAGTATTGAGGCGCTGCTCCTGTCAGAAGTAGATACTTCCGGGCTCTTTGTCTTATAGCAGTGTGGTACGTGCTTATGTGTATTTATATATAATGACAGACAGACAGACAGTCAGACAGACAGACAGACAGACAGATAGATAGATAGATAGATAGATAGATAGATAGATAGATAGATAGATAGATGGAGTTAGTAGTTAATAAATTGCATGGTATATACCTGGCAGTTTGCCGGTAAAACACGTACACTAGCTCAGTGATCGTTGGGTGTGTAATCAATGACAGAGACGGAAGATGGATTGTACGAGAATTTTTATTGATCACTACAATTGTTTCGACCAATCTAGTATCGATCACACGCGGGTGCGATAATACACAGCTGGTTTAATATATCTCTCGGTGTACATGTGTCTCCTTAGGTGATTCAAAGTGTTATCTCGTTGAAATAGAATAAACTCTTATTCGCATAACTTACTACTGCATAATTCCTTCTTCGGCTACGTAGACAAAAAATATTTCCTGGCTTCAAAGGTCTCACGAAAGGCTTGGTGGGAGGCCCAACCTTCCGATCACTTTCACAGGGCCTAGAAACATTGAAAGACGCCTACAATACATGTGCGAATCTGAGAGGCGAATATGTTGAATAAAATCCTAATTACATGATCCTCCTGTATTCTTTTATCCAAAGCCAGGTACCTTTTATAGCCTAGTTTATATATATATATATATATATATATATATATATATATAAGTGTATGTGTGTGTGTGTTTATATGTGTATGTATGTATATTATGTACATATACGCATGTGTGTGTGTGTGTAACATCCACACACACGCCCACACACCCGCACACACGCGCACACACGCGAACACACACGCACACACACATACACACACCAGATATTAAGTATCCCACTCGTGAGGGGTTGATGCTAGATGTGTCGGAACAATTGTCCTAAGTTAAAATGCGCGTATATTCCATATTCCGTCTTTCATTTACCATATGTGTGTGTGTGTGTGTGTGTGTGTGTGTGCGTGTGTGTGTGCGTGTATGTGTGTGTGTTGGTGAGTGTGAGCACGGCCATTTATAGCTTCGCAATTGGGGTTTAAGTAGCATTCAAATTATTTTCATTCGTTTAGCAGTGTTTGAAATATCCATCTTCATTAATAATGGGGTAGTGTGTCTAAAACATACAGTTATTGTTATATTATAACTGTCTGATAACTGGCTGTTAGAGCCATTAGCATAGATATATAATCGTAGTTTCAATTCAATTTTGTATCTTTTTCACCGGAAATATTGTATGCTCTTTCAATGTCAGGTCTAGAAAATGTATTAAACGCTTGTTAATAGTTGAAAACTCGAGGGAGACATCTAACTGATATCTTATTGGTTAAAAGAAGAATGAGACTGACTGATGATTTTTTCACATGTTACACTTTGTTTTTCCTTTGCAGATTATTATTATTATTATTATTATTATTATTATTATTATTATTATTATTATTATTATTATTATTATTGTTTTTGTTGTTGTTTTTGTTATTATTACTATTATTATTATTATTATTATGATCATCACCATCCTTAACTTCATCATCATCATTATCATATGTGACGGTTTGAAAGATCGCGTTTCTTTACGCTATTAATTTTGATATTTGGAGTACATGTATTATAAAGACTTTTTCGAACAAAAGTTGGTTTTAA
>NC_068988.1:39797562-39802688 GCF_001194135.2 Octopus bimaculoides | reverse complement strand
TATATATATATATATATATATATGATATCATATCATATAATAGATATAATATAATATAATATAACGTAGGCAGCTATAGGCGATGTAAAATTGAAAAGGAAAGATTCAATTGTCACCAATGTATGGATAGATAGATAGACAGACAGACACACAGACAGACGGATGTGGCGCTTTCAGAAACAAGTATCAACGTAACTTTTCTTCTATTGTGAAGCAGACCTGAGCAGTCAAAGTTGTCCTCTGTATGCGTGAAAGTTTAAGACAATAGTAAGAATAGTAACAATAGGAACACGCATATACACACGAACACAAACACGAACTCACACTTAAACACACGTGCACACATACGTGCGCGCACACACATGAACATACACAAAAAGACACTCTCACATAAATTTCATCGTCAATACATGGAGTTGGATTCCCCAAGAGGGCTCTAGTATTAAAATGCTGGATGCGACAAAAAATAATAAATGATCCCATACTAAGCAATGGAAGCTTACAATGATAGCAGCTTAATATCCTTGCCTAAAAAAAATCCTGAACAACGGAAAAAGAGAAGGTGGATCATTTTCTCAATTCCCACAAAGCAAGATTTAAAGGAAGCACTGATGGGCAACTGAATCCTCATTATCTATATTGAGAAAGCAAGGTCCTACGGTATCGTTTGTATCAGGTTCTGGACGAAGATGAAGCCCCTAAGCAAGCAGATTGTGTGTGAAACACTCACCAGCAGCGTACTACATAAGTAACGACCAGATATACAATGAGTGATAATAATCTTTGTCTATCATTGCTTTCAGAAAGCAATATATGTCTTAGAATCACCAGGTCCATCATCAGAGACAAGGAAACTCTGTATGTAATTTCTAGACAGGGAAATTCTGAGTTTATAAGGAATAAAATAGAAGATAGAAGAATGAAGATTAAAACGGTAGCTAGAAGAATACAGACAGGAAAAGGAAGACGAGCTGTGAACGTTATTCTCCTGTCTGTATTCTTTTATCTATTATTTTACTTTTTATCTTTCTACTAATTTATTCCTTATAAACTCTGAAATTCCTTGTCTAGAACATTCATAGATTCTCACATTGTCTTTGATGACGGAATACCAGTGTACGGACATGTAAGTCTATCGCTTGAGATATCTCAGAAACAATTGTAAGACTTCAAATTCACCTTACCCTTATTAGATATTCTAAATGACTTGAGATACTTGTACAGCTCTCAGAATTAATGCTGAGCTTAACGACCACCGCGAGAACCCAGTTTCCACAAAAACTGTTCGCCGGGAGCTACACGAAGCCAGATTTCACGGGAGGGCTGCAATCAGAAAACCACTACTTTCCAAAACAAACGATGCAAAGCGTTTAGAGTGGAGTAAAAACCTATACAATTGGTCCCTAGAGCAGTGGAAGAACATGATTTTCGCGGACGAGTCATCCTTTACCTTATTTCCGACCACCGGCTGAGTATACGTGTGGAGACAGTCAAAAGAAGCATTTGATCCATTCAGCCTACTTCCAACTGTCAAATGTCGAGAGAGGGGTCTATGGTGATTTGAGGGGCTATATCTTAGAAATCTGCTGGCCCAATGGTTTCCCTACATGGCAGAATTAATATATATATATATGGAGAGATAGATAGATAGAGAGAGAGAGAGAGAGAGAGAATGAGAGAGAAAGAGAGAGAAAGAGACAGACAGACAGACAGAGAAACCAAAGTGAATGTACGGCGCTATATATTTTTATATATAAAAATACAAAATAGGACAAGAACGGAAAACATCCATGCAGGTGATACAAAAAAGGGACAACAAAACGTCCAGATAGACGATACAAAGAAAACAAGGACGGAGAAAAATGGAGGATGTTACACAAATACAAATCACAGGACATAATAACTAGTGTAGAAGTAAAGCCTTACGGTAGGGATACAAGATTTTACATGCACAGGAAGGATTATAGATGTTGCACGGATGCGGCCGAACCAAGAAAGAAAGGTCTGGCTTGGCCGAACACCGGTCATGTGGGGAGAGAAGAGAGAAATTTAGAGGCAGAGGGACAGAAGAAATAAGGAGGGGCGAGAAAAATGACAGGGACACCGAATGACCCGTCCTTGTTTTCTTTGGATGTTTTGTCGTCCCTTTTTTTGATCACCTGTCTGTATGTTTTGCGTTTTTGTCCCATTTTGTATTTTTTTGTATATAAAGACATATAGCGGCGCACTTGCACTTTGGTCTCTTATATGTAAGTATATATTTATCTAAATATTGTACGACTCTTGTTGAAGGGAGAAGGTGGGTAGGAGTGAAGGGAGGAAGAAGGTGCTAGATGAAGAGAGAAGTCAGTGGGAGGAAGTAGGTGTGAGAGGGAGAGAAGAGAGTGGAGGAGGTTGAGTTGAAGAGGGGAGGAAGGTTGAGCCCATGTGGAGCAAAGGAGCGAAGAGAGAGCATTCATCCCTGCTCACGGTGGAGATGGGAATCTGGATGCCCCTGTGCAAGGACAATCCGAACACAGACAAGTGTTATAAGGAGTGACCGGTGGAGCGGAAATGGCGCGAGACCGGTGTGTCGTTGCTGAGTCGGATGTCTCGGAGGTGTTCCACGAACCGGTTAGCCAAGCGACGTCCCGTTTGCCCGATGTATACAGAAGGACAGAGAAAGCAGGAGTTGCAGTAGATGATGCTAGAAGTGCACGTGAAGGAGTCAGTGATATGATAGGATCGATGATGGGTGCCTGAGAGGACTATGGTGTTGGAGAGGAGATAAGGGCAAGTGCGGCAGCGTGGGCGGGAGTAGGGGAACAAGTGCATTGTGGGATATTGTATTGTTGTAAGAGGAGAGTTCCCACTGCTATATTTTCTCAAGTCTGGTGTAATATTCTCGGGTGACTCTTTGTTTATTCACAGTGCCTTCATATGGTACATTTGCCTAGGTACTTCTAACATTCTGTGTGCGGAATGTTGGAGACAGAGAGACCTTTGATGCATAGGTTTTGGGTTTGGGGTACTGACTTTTCTTTTTCTGTAACCAATTATGAAGACTTCTTTTGGCCGAATTCCATGTCTATATCAGCTGAAAATGTTGCTATTACTTTCAGTTCTTTTTTTTTTTGGCATTGTTATGTATGTATATATGCATATATGCATTTATGTATATCTATATATATGTACCAAGCAAAATAGCTAGTTAAGAAAATTTCTATAAGAGATTTATACTGAGAAGTAATGTTTAACGTCACCTAAACACTGGTGTTCCCCAGTAACCGCCGATACTACTATTTCAACCCCAGTAGAATGCCTTCTCCAACTGTTTGTTCACTATACTCTGCAATCGATATATATTGAATTCCCTACTATTTTAGCCCTCTGACCACTAGACCATATGGTTTCGACCTCTATATGGTCATACCCGGTGAGGGATACTACATTGGCCACAGTGTCCTTTTTTAACGTGGCATGGAGCGGTTAGTGGGAATAGTTCTACCACGTATAAGATCCTTCGTTGAAGGGTTCTACGAATTTTTGTCGGTGTTGTTGATAGTATTTTAGTATATTGTTAAGACAACTTCACTAGTGAAAACACCTCTACAACCAAAAACCATCACCACTGCCAATATCAGCATCATTCTACCTCATATTTCATAAATTCTAATACAACTATTACATAGTTATTTATTATTCGTGGCATGATTAGTCACGTATTTAGTGTAGTTATATCAGAGTCTGTAAATTCAGGTTCTGTCAGAAAGCATTAAAAGCGGTAGTGTAATGTGAACATCTCCCCCTTACACGTACCTCCTAACCAAGATTCATGGCTCCTCACGTACAAACTTGTCATTCTGTTGTATCACTTAGTAATAGCACTTCTATTGCTAATATGAAAGTCGAGTTCATTCTAGAACTGTAGTGTATTCCTTAACGTGCATATGTGTCGATAGTTTATTCGATAGTTTATGAGTGAAAACATTTTTTTCTCTTTTGTTTTTGTCCTTGGCTTTATCAAACGATTCAGTGCGAATGTCTAAAGTAATAATTAGGAATCTGTCAAACCGTTCTTATATATTATTGTTTCATAACACAGCTGGCAGCTTGCATTAATGTTTATGTGCGATGACGATAATAAAATAAACCGACATAATTTGTTTCACATTATCTGAGAGAAAAAGCAACACCTGCTACTTTAGTATGTTCTCTGGCATTATCTCTGACTCAAACTGCTACAAAGAACTGTGAATAATCTCCCGCTAAGTCACACTCTAATGACTTAAAAGAAATAATGATATAGTGGTCAATGATTCGAAAAGCGATGGGATGTTCACAACACAAACTACATTAATCATATGTCTGTTCAATCTCCTTCATCATCATCATCTACTTCTGCTTCATCACTATCATCTTCAGCCTCGTGAGAGGGAGCTCCAGTGTGTATTCTCAACCTGCAAGTAACATCAGCTGAATTCTCCTGAATTCAATTACTCTAAATTTGGAAATTCCGCATTACACAATGTAGTTCTACATATCTCCAAACAAATGTCAGGCTGGTTACAGCTACAATAACATTTTGATTATATGACTGCTCGTTTAGGATTTACCCCTGTTAAAACATCAACATCACAACAACCATTGATTCTGAACATATCATTTCTCTTTTCCCTGGTATTCTATAATCATGTGGATGCAAATCAGCAGTTCTACACTATAGGAAGTCGACTATATATTTGATTTTCTTTTCTACTCAAGGCACAAAGCCAGAAATATTTAGTGAGGGGGTGCCTGTCGATTAGATCGACCCCGGAACAAAGCTGGTACTTAATTTATCGACACCGAAAGGACGAAAGGTAAAGTCGACCTCCGCAAAATTTGAACTTAGAACGTAAAGACATACGAAATACTGCTAGGCAATTTACCCGGCGTACAAACGATTCTGCCGAATCATCGCCTTCAACGCCTCGCAAATATTAGTACAACAGATATACAGTGGTGACGCATGTTATATGAAATATGCATATATATATATATATATATATATATATATATATGTGTGTGTGTGTGTGTGTGTGTGTGTGTGTGTGTGTGTGTGTGTGTGTGTATATATATATATACACACTGGAGCTCCCTCTCAC
>NC_068988.1:39784968-39797093 GCF_001194135.2 Octopus bimaculoides | reverse complement strand
ATATATAAAGAGAGAGACAGGCAGATAGACAGACAGACAGGCAGAGAGTGAGAGAGAGAGCTATAGATAGATAGATAGATAGATAGATAGATAGATAGATAGATAGATAGATAGATAGAGAGGCAGGTAGGCAGACGTGTATATATTGGTAACATCCGCTATCGAAACTGAGACATCTAACCATTAACATTTATACTCCACTGATGATTTAGCATTTCATAGTGTTTGGTTTAGCCTTACATAATCAAACTGCTAATCGTTGGCTCCACTGAGGGTAGCTTTTCATTATTCTGTTCAAAACGACCCCCCCCCCGCCACACACACACACACACAAACACATTTTCTGGCATCGATTCTTCTTGTATCTTCCTCTAAATATCTCCCCCAGTACACTTAACACACAGACGTTCATATAAAGCATACAAATACAATCAATTATTAACGGCACAAAACACATCTAATATTCGTATTAGAGTATGAAAGACACGCTTGTACGTCCAGCTGCGCATACGTATACCGAGAACTCTACTAATGACTGCCACATAAATACACACACGTAGTCACATCCAAGCAAGAAAAAAATAACCGTACATATTCATATGAAATACACGGACACTCACTCACATTACACTCTCACAAGTTCTACAGTCTCACCAAGACACATGCACACTCATATACACACAGACATACAGACTAACCTGTGTATATAATAGGGATACAAAAAGACACTCAAACACAGGCACACACAATACAGAATCACATACGAAACGTTCCTCCTCTATACACCTTACACACAAACATAAAAACACATAACAACACGCACAATGACACGTCTATACTTCTGTGCGCTCACCTGACAATTAGTCGCCAAGTAAAGAAATCATTTCTTCTCTCTCAACGACCTGTTATGCCAAGCAACAGAAGATGGCTTCTCTCTCTCTCTCTCTCTCTCTCTCTCTCTCTCTCTCTATCTCTCTCTCTCTATCTCTCCCTCTCTTTCTCTCTCTCTCTCCCTCTCTATCTCTCCCTATCTATATATCTATCTATCTAACTGTTTCTCTCTCTCTTTCTCTCTGTATGTCTCTCTTTCTCTCTGTATGTCTCTCTTTCTCTCTGCGTTTGCTCCATAAACAAAGACATCTAACTGTGGATCTAACTATGTGCAAAACTTTGAACTGTGCGTACGTACAGATACAATTGTCCAACATTCTGCTATGATGTGTCTTGGTATTAAACCTGAAGGAGATGGAAGATATTTTAGTCAAGAAAACAGTACGAAACGAATTCTTTTCACACTTCCATAAAATCTAGATAACATGAAAAAAGAAATATTGAGATGAAGAGATGAAGAAAGATCATCAAGATTTTTATATTAGCGATGCAGTTCAAAATATCGTATCTTATTCAAGTATAACTGACAAGGATTTTCATCAATATAGATTGCCAGTGACAGTGTGAACTAGGTTTGCAACACTCAGTCGCAATAGCCTTGATACTCAACAACTGGAACAGTATACCTAACACAATATCTCACTTTTAATTCCAGATAAAAAGTACAATTGATGACATCCGACGCGTTGAAAAATTCTTTTTTGTTGATATTCTTTTTGATATTAAAAATAGATAAGGTACTCGTCCAGTACTGGAAATGCTGAGCATTTCTTTATCTCGTTTCCATAGGAGAATAAAATCAGCCGACACCATAGAAGTCTTACTGTTATACGGGTAAATCTTATTTGATCAGTCTAAATTAGTAATCTGATTACTATTCATTCACTCATTCTTCCTTCTACATTATTGAATAACCAATCCCATCGAGTCGGTATTCGAAGTACGGATTGTACTATTCTTCTTCTCCATCGCCGAATACAAAACATAGCTCGTGAGATCTTGATTTGAGTAATTGTATTGAGTTAGCATCTCACCCTTGTATACCAATCCGTCACAAGGTTACCCATTTATATCTGAATGGACTGTAGCGAATTGTAATTAAGTGTTTATAAGATGACTATTTCGGTCTTCTGCTTTGTAAAGATTTTTCCTCCTGAAGTCAATATACATGAGTTGCAAACATCCGTGTTTACGTTTTTGTAACTTCTTACTTACTGTATGTACATAGCTCGCTGATCGTAATGACTTACTAGTTATCCTGACAGAGAGAGAGATGATGCAGAAGATGCTAGTTTGATAGAGCACGCTCAGAAGTATTAACATGTCTAATTTGTCAAGCGTTAGTATTACTGTGTGAAGACACGTGGCTTAGTGGTAAGGGCAATTGGCTCACGGTTGTAAGGTCAAGAGTTCGATTCACAGCAGTGCATTGTGTTCTTGAGCAAGACACTTTATTTCACGTTGCTCCAGTTCACTCAGCTGGAAAAAATGAGCAGTACCTGATCACATTCTCTGTCCTGCTGAATATCCCTGAGAACTACGTTAATGGTACGCCTGTCTGTGGAGTGCTCAGCCTCTAGCACGTTAATTTAACGAGCAGGCTGTTCTATTGGTCGGATCAAATGGAACCCTTTCTGTCGTGCCTAATGGACCGCCAGTATTGCTGTATGTATTCTGATGTCCATTATCCAAGCTTTTCTCCTCCACCCCTTCAACTTACATGTAAATAAGCACCACACATATGATATAATATACTGCCAATGACGCACATTGTAGAAATTTGATACGATCACTAGTTAAGAGATTGTATCAAGATGTACTGAATGTAGGTTCTGTTCTCAGAATTAGCGGCCTCAGTGTCTAAAGACTATGGAATGCAGTCAAGGCAAGCAACGAAAAAAAATTCTAACATTTTTTCTCAATCGTCATTATTCATATTTGTGCAAAATGGACGCCTTGAATATGGAAAGAGATTTTTCTGCAAGATATGCAGAATTTTGGATTAAGACGAATCCACAAACAACAGATAGCCAGTTATTATTACTAAATATTTATACTCTGCATCTGATATTAAACTGTCATCTATATTCTGGTGTCAACCATTATTATTGATATTTGCTACATACGGTATTTGAACTCTACTGCTACTTGTTAAAATTTTCTTTAAATATTATGAACTAATGAGCACTTAAACATTCTTTCTAAATGCAATTGCATTAAATAATATTTCTCTTTTTATATTCATCTGTTATGTTTATTCATTTTAAATGTCTGCCTTTTCTTGACTGAATATCTTGCCATTGATTCGCTAATTAGGTTTAGATATTTCTAGACTGCACCTTGTCAATTTGTTTTTCTCTATATATATTTTTTTAATTTCGACATCCATTCTCTTCAGGCTAAATAAATAGCATCATTTATGTATATCAAATATATATTTGTAGTGTCACGGAATCACATTTTCCACTTTAAACATAGAAATTTGTTTCTTGAATCGGAAATAATTCAATGATTCTCTGAAGACTCTTCAATTCCTTTACTAATTTGGAAAAAGAAAACAAGTTAAAATGTATGCTTTATAAGAAACGTTATCTACTAAAGGGCAAAAATAACTTTGGTGAAGGCGCTCAAAAATATTTTCGGAAGATTAAAGTAATGAAGATGAAGAATCTGGTTGCATACAGACAAATATTCTACGTTGGATAATAACTGGATAACATAATCTTATTGTGATACGATACAGGATTAATTATTAGTTTACTAACATACTCATTGGCCAGGGCATACTATTCCCTTGAACAGTATTAACTAATGACTGTAAATAAGGGTGGTAAGAGATGTGCAACAAAATATGCTGTAGGTTCAGCATGAAAATGCTTAAAATCTTTCCACAGGGCAATGGCTGGATCAAACTACAACACCTAGGAGATTTGATTAGAGGAGTTGCTAAATGAATTTGTTAGAGAGATAATTATAATCCACTAACATTAGAACAAATTCAAGAGCAACAAAGAGTGGTATAAAAGATCAAGAGTTTGTGAGAACGATATTCTCTATAAATGTTAATGCAAGTAACATTACAGAGATGTTAAGATTGCAAGATTTAATTGCATATTGACCTGGCTTCTTATATAGGGAAAATGTAGAAAAACGAAAAATTACATTTCTGTTGGCATTTTCCAAAATGATTGGGAATCGTGTCAGTTTACTCGGTGCATTATAATGAGAAATGTTGGCTTTGTTCTTGTGTGTCATGTTAATGATGAAGTCATCCCCGAGGACATGCACTTGTAAATATTCTGTTTTAAAAAGATTCTGTTAAAATCCAACATGTATGATATGAAAGATGGCTAAACGACTGAAATTTGAAGTTCCATTTGCTTTTGTTCTATGTCATCTACATTCAATTGAATAAGTATCAGAATATATGTACATGTGAGTATTTTCTCTAGTTGGATGTTTTGAACAACGAATATTCCTCTGGATTACAATTTTTTCGGTGCAACAAATTTAGCAAAGTGTACCAGGGGTTCAAAACCATTTTTTACCTATGGACACCTTCCATTTCTATTGTACTTAAGTAGAGCCCAATAGTCATTCATTGTTTAAAAATTCCTATAGCATTTTTTTTTTTAATTTCATTAGGATTTGTATAAAATTTGCTAAATATTTTGTGTATTGCCAATGTATAACCAATTTATTACAAATAAACTTTACTGATATGAGGCACATTTTTTCATACCCTGAAAAATTACTGTGGACCTCCAATGTACAATATTGCATCCATGGACCCCCAAAATCTTATATGGACCCCGGCAGAGATCCCCTGGTTTATGTCCTCAGATTACTCATTACACAGAAGGACAATTTTGAAAGTAACTTCAGTTGAATTTGCCTTTTCACTTCATTTAGACTTAAATCGGCATGATGTCTTCAAAGCTACAATCAGTTTTATTTTTTCCATCACAATTTTTCTTTTTTTGTTCTAATTCGTACTCTCTTAATAAGTACAATTGTATTGCTTGTCTGTAAGTAATAGGGCTAGACAGCTGCTTTAATCAGTTTATTACTAAGACGGGAGGAACATTTTCGAAAATATTTTCACTAGCCTTGCTTTTAGCAATTAGTCCTGCCTACTTTGGTGGTGTTGGATTCAGTAACACCCACAGAAATTTTCTATCGTTTGCGTTCATGTCAAGATTTTTGTTAAATAAGACTTCATTGTGTACCAAAATATCTCTATTTTGCCATGAAATGCAGCACTGGGTTAAGAAACTAAGACAAACCAAATAGTATATTTTAGTGTTTAACAAATTTATTACACACAACGTTTTATGACACATCTTAGGGGAAGAAGTTTGAGAAACTAAAGTTTCTGCTTCTGAAGGAGTGGACTTCTTTTGATTCTTTGTGTGAATAACTTGCATCATGACAGTCTCTTTGTAGAGACCAGTAATAGTCAACAATTATGCTTGTGATCTACCAGCCTTAATACCATGTCTCCATGATTTCGATGTCCAGGTGGAATCTTTTCTCCTTGCTCGTCATTTATTGCACCAAGATTTTCAGAGAAGTAGTCTAGAGGACTGTGCAAGAAATGTACTTTCACAGTCGCGTCGCATCACCGTATGCGAAAACTTGTTAACAGTCTCTGCACATTCTTCCTAATTCGATGTCTTTCTGTTTTCCAAGTAATCAGACTACTGTAATAAAAGCATTTCATGGTTTATTTTCAATACCAGACATGGTCTCCAAAACCTGCTCGTTCTGCAATAACCACCTAATCAGTAGCCCATCAAACAAATCAAAAATAATTTTTTCACAATAAAAGCTGGGAGGTTTCTGCTAAAGTACTTGAAACAGTACCTGTTTCGGTGTTTCAGCACATATTTCAGACAATATATGGGGTTCTCAGGTTTTGTCTCTATTGTCCAGTTTCATGCCAAAGTAATTATAGTTGGTTTTCTTCATTAAATCTGTGATTTTCTTTCGCTGCCTGGGTAAAATGTAATATCCACAAACATAACAGACGACATCTGGGCTGTTTTTCTATTTTCTTCTCTTACAACAGGCTATATTTCAGAAATATAAGATATATATTGGAGCCAGTTGTCACCTGAGAATAGTATTTTCAAAAATTCAGAACAGTTATAGAGGAAGTAAATTTAGATTCGCGATAGCAAAGTTTCATAAAGAGCACACATACCACGAAATTTTTTCTGTGATTCTTTGATCATGCTTCATTAAAAGTGACCTTGACTCATGTGACCTCATAAACCATTAAAGGTGCATTCAAAACACCAACTTTCATACGAAATATTTAAAGGTTCAACAAATCGTATCTCGTCTGGTTTACTCTGATAGTCACTCTAAATCAACCACAGTGTGAGCATAAATACACACAATTGCCACAAATATAAGACTTGAATAATATCAAAGGTTTGGGAAATGGATTTATTAATATCTACTTGTACAAAAGCACATTATTTTCATCATAATGACATTTAAAATTGATTTGACTGAAAATAGTGATGGTCGCTCAAGTTTGATACATTTTATTTACTAAAGCTACTTAAATTATGACATTTGTTTTCACTTTTGTAGTTATATTTGAATTAAATGCTATTTAAAAATTGTTATGGCAAGCCCCATATATGGATTTGAATTTCATGAAGCTAAATTTATCCTTATAATTGCTGACAATATTAAAATGTTGAAAAAGGGGCATTTCAGTTAGTGAAAAACCTTCATGTGAGAGAACAAAATGGATATCATTTGTGAAATCAGCACCCTGCAATTACTACGTAATATGCATCCAACACTCAATTACAAAAACCTTGTTCTCCAGTGTTATAATGCTATAAAAACGACCACAGTAAGTATTCGGCACGCATAGATTAAAGCAGTTCCAAAGTGCTCAATATGCTGGAGTGTTGATATCAAACACAATAGCAGCGGATACTTTGATATTAAGATTTTTAAAGTTAGATAAACTTTAAGCTGCTGTTAGTACTCTCTTGAGTTCCAGAAATACGACTCACAATATTGTGTTCAAGAACCTCTGCACAGAGTATTTGTACGAGGTGGTATCAAAACGTTTCGGGATTAGTTATGTTTAATAAAAAATAACTAATATACCTAAGCTTTAACATCATCTCCTTCGAAATGATAACCTTGCGTAGCAACACACTGGTCCCAGCATTCCTGCCACATTCCGGCCTGGAAGTCGATTTCGTAAGCGAGTCGAGGACCTTCTCCGATTCATTCTGGATCTCGACAACGGCATTAAAATAGCGAGCTTTGTTCTTCATTTTCATTTTCGAGATGAGATACAAGTCCGTAGATGCTAAATGTCGAAAAGGGTAGATGCAGAAGCAATACCACGTTGTTTTTGGCGAGAAACTCTTGATTGAGGAGAGCTCAGTGACAGGGTACATTGTCATCTTTAAGAATTCAATTTTTTGCGCTCCACAGATCCGGTCGCTTTCTTTGAATGTTCTCCATCAAACGCTTCAAAGAGCTGGAATAGAACTCTCCATTGACGGCCTGGTTCTGGGTGACGAATTCTCGATTCACAATACCGTATATTTAAAAAGGATGTCCAAAATCCTGATTTTCGTATGATACAATGTTATATTATAATGAATGGTTATGGTAATATCCTTGTTATTACATGTACAAGACCCAACATTTTACGGACAGGGCTAGTCGTGATTATTGACCAGTGCGCAACCGGTACTTTATTTTATTAGTCCTGGAAGGATGAAAGGCAAAGTTAACTTCGGCGGAATTTGAACTCAGAACGTAAGGACCAACGAAATGCCGCTAAGTATTTGCCCGGCGTACTGACGGCTCTGCCAACTCACGCTCATACAGATTATGGTAATGTTGGCTTTAAAGTTTTTGCACAGGGCCAGAAATTTAAGAAGGGGTTAGTGGATTACATCAACCCCAGTGTTCATTTGGTACTTATTTTATCCATTTCGAAAGTATGAAAGGCAAAGTCGCCCTTGCGAAATTTGAACTCAGAACATAAAGACAGACGAAATGCCGCTGAGCATTTCACCCGGTATGCTCGCTGCCTCTCAGATGGGGTAATATCAATAATTTGTGTCTGAGGAAGGTCATTCTCTTTTAGTGCCGGTTCGACTTCCACTTATTTTACATTCTTTTTTTTTTTCTTCAAATACAAAAATCGAATATCAATAATTTGTTTCAGTGACAAGACGAGAAAACTGAGGTGAAATAAGTTACCGAAACAATATAAATAAAAGAAAAGTTGCCCGCTATTCAATATAATTTTCCAAAACTTTACTATTCTATGAATGACTTTTCGACTCTATTCTGAAAGCTAAGAAGACGCGTATATAATAATAGTGAAAATAAATATTAAAGAAATAAATTTCAAAATCTAGAAACAATTTTAGTCATATATTCGTAGGAATACGCGTAAAACGATTGTCAACAATCAGGGAAGATGACGAGATCATAGAAGGTACGAATTATATATGCAATTAAACTATAATTTATACGTATACAAACATGATATTCGGAATACATTAACAGAAAATTGTGTGTAAATATCTAATTACATTGCACTAAATATTCAATTTTAATTAAATAGTGGATAATCTGGAATGCATCATTTCTGTATAACGTTGTACTTTATTTACACGTGCATTCTATCGTGAGATGCAATTTACACTTACGCACACGTTATGTATGTATGATTATATGTTTATATACGTATGGTATCTCTTTCAAATATTTTCCAGCAAATCGTGTAAATACAGAAAGAAATACCGATATATGCATACACACTAAACATACATTTGATGTGTGTCAAGCATATGCATTCATATAAATATACCTAAATACTTCTGTAAAATTTATGATGTCCATTTTACTTACATATATGCAATTGAAATGTCCGCAATTTTACATTAAAACGTTGCCAAAATAAACTAGAAGTACGTGCTGCACCATTTACGATAATGTATTTGAAGTGGTGTAAAATTTGATCAAAGATATAAATGATTTATGCTATGTACTCGACAAACTGGATCGGCGAAGTTTCGTCAACACACTATTCGTTTTTTGTTAATTTTTCTTCTTTTTTTTTATTCATGCAGATATTGCTACGGAACGGAAGCAATAAACACTGTTTTGGAGAAGATTTCTTCGCTGTTCCTTTCCTAAATTATTTATATGCAAGATTGCTTTCACTTCTTGTATTTTTCAAGTCTGAAAATGTCTTAATTCGTAGCAGAGAAGCTTTGGATTGAGTTGGCTGCACCACTTTTAGTGTTGATTTATTCTTTAGTGCAATGCATCGGAACAAATTACTTCTAGAATCCTTAGAATTTTCAAATTCAGGAATAGGACTATTCAAACTCTTATCTTCCTTCCTGTATTTACACGATTTGCTGGAAAATATTTGAAAGAGATACCATACGTATATAAACATATAATCATACATACATAACGTGTGCGTAAGTGTAAATTGCATCTCACGATAGAATGCACATGTAAATAAAGTACAACGTTATACAGAAATGATGCATTCCAGATTATCCACTATTTAATTAAAATTGAATACTTAGTGCAATCTTCAGCATATCAACCATGGAGATAACGATTTCAGCTTTTAATTAGATAAACTTAATTATATTCTCTCCTTTCAGTTTGCTAAAACGTAATATATGACTAAGAATGTTTCCGATAAACCTATAAAATTTAGAAACCTTGAGAGCGTATAATATCCATCTATATAAAAATGTTGTCGTATAATTCTGTACTCATAATTTTTATTATCTTTATAATTTCGGCAGTAAATCCACGCGGTTGAAATGCGATATGAGAAAGTCTGTATATTCGATAGTAAAATGTGAGTGGAAGATAGTCCCATTGTATGGAGATCATTCATCAAGTATTTCGAATTCTCTTCAGTTGATTTAGATAAATTGAAGAAAGTTAAATCAACAAATAAATAAATTGAATTTAGTTATATCTTTAGGTGTGGAGGTACGTGGCTTAGTGGTTAGGGGTGTCAACATCATGATCGTAAGGTTGTGGTTTCGATTCCTGGCCCAGGCGACGCGTTGTGTTCTTGAGCAAAACACTTCATTTCACGCTGCTCCAGTTCACTCAGCTGGCAAAAATGAGTAACGCTTCGATGGACTGGCGTCATTGAAACCTGTAAAATGGGCTTACGAGCTTGGCTAGGCTTTAAAAGGGCGCATTTATTTTATTGTATCTTTAGGTAAAACATTATAGTTGAAATATGTTCGGTTGTATTATTGTTCTGATTAAACAAAATCGTTAGCTTGTTTCTTCAGCGATATTCGATTTATAGAGATATTTATATCTGTGTAAATAGTAAAAGCCTTTTGACATAAAATGACTTTGATGGAGCAGGCTTATCAAGCATCAAGCTACATCCTTCACTTATATTTTTCAGAAAACTATACCTAACACCAGATTGCTTATCAAAATTGTTTTTCTTTTATCAGTGAAGAATGGGGAGATGGGAATAATTTTTCTCACGGTTTTGAGGAAAGAATTTAGTGAAGTTAATGTCATTTCAGAAACCTAGACAGACATTTTGCCATTTGATTGATTCCGTAGCCACTGCTGCAGGCGATGGTGTCCCGCCGTAACGGATTAAAACTATCCTAAAAGAAGATGTAAAAACAATTGGGCATGCATTAACTTACTTTGTACCTAACATTCTGAAAATGAAGTAGAGCTTGAATGAGCTGAGCTGTTTGTAAAAGTTGTGTGAGATCAATGACAGATATTGTTATTAAGAATACTGTACCTTATTCTAAACCGTTGACTAACTCCGAATCATAACTACATTCAACTACATAATTACGTAGCCACTATATAATTAAATGACCTGCTGAAAAACGTATTTAAGTTTCCCTCACAAAGCATGCTGCCGTATAGTATATAGCAATTTACATAGCGCAGCCCTTAATACAGCTAAATATATTCATGACTGGAGTCCTTTTATCATACGCCTGCTTGATCAGGTTTGATCAAGAGTTAAACAAGACAGTAAATTACTCGAAACTATTACCATGGGTGAATGTGCGTGACCGTCCGACTGACTAAATATAACATTCGAACTGCGTTTGAGCCTTAAAATAGTAACCATCGTAAGAATACATTAGATAATGTAGAAATATGGAATTCATGGAATATGAAGAGATGGAACATAATTAACTATAGCTCTGTTCTATCAGAGAGGATTCTTTGAGTTTGTCATATAATCCCAAGCCATCCCATAATTAGAAAACTACTTCATGAAAACTGTTTAATAAAATCAGTAATTGTTTAAGAGTAATTATTAGCAGGTTTGTATTTACCATTATTCTTTGTTTGATTCATTCTAGGAGTTTCTAAATTTCTTTCTCTTGTTCATTACATGTCTCATCAGCTTCTTCAAATCTATTTATCATTAATTTCTGAAAGGATTTAGAAGCAGCGTAGCCGATTCTGACGTTGTTGCGTGCCAGTCTACTCTTTAAAAAAATAATTACTATTTCTCTTATAATAAACTAATTCTAAAAATAATACTAACATTTAGCATTATAAGTTGCATCAACGTCTTTTTCAATTAGTTCTTCACTTTCATTAAGCAGACAGCATATAATGGATTCCTACATATTGCCTATAGAAATATTTACAATTGAATTTTAAAATAGTTATTAAAGGTATAAAAATAATTTTTGAACTAGAAACATTTTAATCTAAAGACACAAAGATAAGAGCAAGTAGTGATACTGCTAACAATGACTATTCGTGATGTTTTTCGATGAATTATTATTCAAATATCCTAAAATGAAGTTTACACTTTGTAGAAAACTCCAGATAGCAAAGGTTGCACAATGCAAATTTGCAAACAAATTAGCATCCACCTTGAACAAAGTATGAACTTCTTTCTTGATAGAAATGACGCTTCCGTCAGCGTATCATTTCTTCATTCCAGGATAGTTTTCAATATATATGTCAATAGCATCGTTCAATACTATAATATGCATGTTCATTGGCCCTATGATCGTACTAGGTCCCATCATATTGAAGTTGTTGAAATCATTATCTGCTCTACTCAGCAAACAGTATTCTTGTCAACTATGTTTTAGAATTGCAGTTATAACACCAAATTTACGCAGTTCCTTACGTTTCCTTTCATACTCATCTCTCTCTCTCTCTCTCTCTCTGTATAT
>NC_068988.1:39782528-39784462 GCF_001194135.2 Octopus bimaculoides | reverse complement strand
ATATATATATATATATATATATATATATACACCTACATATACATATACAGAGAGAGAAAAAAACTGATATAAACTATACCTCTATACTCACGCATGTTTGGATCACACTCTAGAGTTCCTCGTATACAAGTGCTATTTAGTGCAAGTATAACAGGCGTAATTGTTTTATTTATGTCGTGATATAAAACTATTGCTAACATCCACAATTAACTTGTCTTTACCTCTTATACATTTCTCGCTTAAATTTTATCTGAAATATTCATCAGAGAAGCATATTTACTTGCGAGGCTTTTATACAGTACAAAATAAAAGTGCACTAATTCATTGTCTCATTGTTTACACTTTGAAAGAACATGCAGCTCTGTTCCAAATGGGATTAACAAAATATAATTGAAAGTACTGCAAATAATTCAAAACATTTACTCATCCTTAGAAAACGCTACGATGTAAATTTGAATACGTTAGTCTAGCATTAATTGGCTTTCATTGACTGAATATCTTGAATAAAATTAGTAAATACGTGATAACGTCCAAAATAATAGTAGGTCTTAAGTTCAGCTCTCTTTATTTGCCTTACATCATCTCATGCCTGTATCGTCCATTGTCCTTTTCATCAGTTAATGTCTTTAATTGTAATCAGAGACAACCTGCAGTTTTGCATGATTAGTATAAATAAATGTCAAAGTATGTGCTGAAAACGCAACTTTTAGTAAACGGAATAATTTTGCCAATATTTTACTCCATATTTTGAATTATTATATTTATGATTTTCGTTTTGCACAAGGACTTGCTGAAAACCATAATAGAAAAATGCAAGAAAATCATCGCCCTTATGATAGAGATTTTAACTAAAGAGAAGATGACAAGAATTATGGATGATGTTCGTGTGAGGTAGGAAGCTAACAAGGGGAACGGAACGCTGGAGCGATTTGATGCCACAGAGAAAAGATATAGGTATTCTGGTTAATAAATGAAGGTTGTAAAAGAAAACAGAAATCCTGGTGATTAAAAGGCTGTATTATTACTATTTGATAATTATTAAAGTACGGCTTGAAATGTTAATCCAAACATTATTAGCGTGCGTTGAAATACTTCTTCACCTTCTATTTGTTATGTCATACACGTTATGACATATAAAAATGTATTTCTGAATATTTCTATTTGCATTATTACAATGCCTAATCAGGAAATTTCCACATCATAACATTTATTAATTGTCATGCGGTCTTTCAAGTACTGTTGAATATTATATGCTGTAAAGGTCAGATAAGTCTAAAACATGACTAAAGATATCACTGTAGCTAACACATATCAGATTCACTTCATTATGCATCTCTTAGTCCATTGAAATCTCGAGAATTCACCACTTGCCCCGCGAAAGTGGTTTTTTGTTTATAATTATAATTCCAATTTAATAAACCTATTCAGTGGGCAAGTGTTAATATATATTTTACATACACACGGTTTAAATCTTAGCTATCCATTTCTTTTTCTTGCTTTGTATTTCTACGGCTGTATTGTACAGGACAACTTTCATTTTAAAGTATTACTGTTACTTAAAGGTTATTAATCTGGTATTTTTAACAATTGAAATGTTCGCGCATTTTCTCTGCCGATGGTTCGTTCATTCATATATGCTTAGAGTTGCTATTCTTGTCACCTTTCAGCTGTGTACGATTCGGCTGTTATATACAGTAGGTCGCGTGACGACCACATTTATGATTGATAAGTGAATCAAAAAGTAAATTGAACGAAATGACAATTCGTTCTCTAGCACAAACATATTTTAGTTTACTGTTGCTTCTTCAAAGAAAATTAACAGAAATATGTTTTGTGATAGATAGTGCTTCTTCGAATTTATTTTATACAGAAGCTTCTATTTTAACTTAAATGAAAACAACTTTTAAACTTTCTGTGTGTGTGTGTGTGTGTGT
>NC_068988.1:39777930-39780429 GCF_001194135.2 Octopus bimaculoides | reverse complement strand
ATATATATATATATATATATATACGACGGACGTCTTTCCGTTTCCCTCTACTAAATTCACTCACAAGTCCCTGGTCGACCTGAGGCTATAGTAGAAGACACTTGCCCAAGGTGCCATGTAGTAGGACTGAACCCGGAACCATGTGGTTAGTAAACAAGCTATTTACCACACAGCCAGTCTTATCGTGGTTTGTTTCAGCCAATGGGCTTTTGACATGGAGGATCACCACATAGAAGGGTCTTAGTCAAACGAATCGATATTAGTAATTATTTTTAAAAGGAAGGTACTTATTTTATAGTTCTCTTTTTACCGAACCGCTAATTTACGAGAAGCAAAGAAAGACTGTCAAGCCATATGTAGTGGGCAAACACAAAGATACACATATAGTAGAAGCATATACCGACGAATTTCTCACAAGTTATGTTTTATATCCTGCTCCCCAGGGATATAAACCATATTTACTCTAGGTACCTTCATATATATATATATATATATATATATATATATATATATATATATATATATATATAACAGTTAAATTTAGGAAGAAATAGAGGCCAAAAATATTTTATTTCGTATGTTTACAGACACTTCATACTTCGCACTCGGTTACTTCATTCACTCTAATTTGAAGGTGTATACACTTCTTATACGACATATATATATTATTATATATTCAAACACACAATAGTATAGTTACCTAACCATGTATCGAAAAGAACTAAACTTCAGAATATATTCTATTCGTTACAAATATGGCTATTGAATGTCATTCTTTAATTCAGCAGTGTTATCTGGCGTGGAGCCATATGAAGGACAGATCAGTATTTACTTCCAAATAAAGCTTAAACTGGTTGTCAAGAAAAGTTTACACTCAATAAGGCTTTTTCGAGAAAAGTGAATATTTCTGTGATCCTGTAATATCTTCATCATTTGGTGTAGCTCATGCAAATTTTCTGCCTGATATTTCATTTTCCAAACAAAATGTTTGTCATAGCTGCCATAGTTTTGAGCTTCGGAAAACATCAAAAATAAATGTATGTTACATGAATAATTCAGAAAATGCTAAGATCTAGTCATTAATCAAGAATTACGTTAGAATGTGTTTGAATATAATTATCTGAAATTTGAATATAATTATCTGAAAAGGAACACCGAAAGAAGAGATGCTGAAGCAATATAAATTAGTGCTAGAGGGGGAAAGTGCGAAGACTTAAAAAAGTGTGGTGAGTGAACATTTTCAGTTACACAATTACTCTTTTATAAAATTATTCCAAAATAATATACAGTTTATGAACACAAAATTTACTGCTCACCAATAAACTATATAGCTACGCCACCTATATTAAAAAGATGGGCTCACCTTGGTCAATTATACTGAAAGAAATCTTAAATGATGAGATGAAAAGAGAATGTTATATCTACACAACCCACGCAAAATAGATGAAAAGTATTACAGACAAATATCCTGTTGGACCATGTTATTGAGAAAATGGTTAGTAATCCGAAAATATGTCAAAATTGCCATAAAATAAATCCGTCCCAGAGACAACTGATCAAAGCATAATTAGAATATAATAAATGACCTTGTGAATACTCTCATTTTCAACGTATAAAACGACCTGCCAGCTGTAAAGGCTGCAGAGCTGAAATAGCGATGTCGCCATTCAAGGGAAAAGTGCCTATAAGTGGTAAGATATGTGCACACTTAGAACTTTTCCAGATTGACAAATGTTCCATTGTTTGTGTAGAGGTTCACGATGGACTCAAATCTAATAAGGGCACACCAGATATATTTTGCCTCGTTGGGATATATATTTTGAGCAGGAACTGTACTTTTATCGAGTTTATGCTGACATTTACGAAAGATTTTGTTACAGCAGGAGAGATATCGTGAAGTTTTGTCCGTTATTGGGATCAGTTTTAATTTCAAATGCTCGATCTGTATTCCAATTACATTTGCCAAAAACTATCATTTCATCGATGAAAGATCGCATATCCACAGAACATCTCAGAAGAGTTGTTCTTAGGTACATACTGTCAGAAGACCCACTTCAGCACTGTTGTAATTTATATCCCATTATACTCACCAACTGATGCCTTCGTTACCATTCTGCAGGGGTGAGAAAAAGCTTCTCGTTATGTAGTCCTTTGTCAAATGTATAAATATGCATTTTTTTCTTTCACAATTGTTTTGTCAAACGCATATAGTTATGTCAGAAATAAATAGACACCACGCACTCTCAAATCCAGTTTTGTAAAACAATTCCATTGACATCTTTAATATTCCATCTCTGAAGGTTTGAATTTCAGTAGAATGTGCATTTTTGCTTTTTTCTTCTTACTTTCCCCATACATTTTCCACGTGTAGTTTCTATTTCCTTTTTGAAACATATTTCTATCGTATACATACATACACACACACACACACACACACACACACACACACACAAACACACACGCAAGCACACACACACACACACACACACACAAGCACAC
>NC_068988.1:39770629-39777766 GCF_001194135.2 Octopus bimaculoides | reverse complement strand
CGGGAGTATATTGAATAAAATCTTAATCAGCTGCTCCTCCTTTATTTTCTTTTACGCAAAGCAATGAAGTTTTCAACTCCGTTCCCCTGTGTACGTCAACCTATGTCTATCTATCTATTTGCGCGTGTGTGTGTGTGTGTGTGTGTGTGTGTGTGCGTGTGTGTGTGTATGTGTGCGTGTGTGCTTGTGTGTGTATCTGTATATACATACACAATGCGGATAATGTACGAAGGACATCTGATGCACGGCATTTTACCTTCAGGAATTAAGAACTACAATCTGAAGAAGTACTCGAGTTTAAAATAATCGATGAAGCAGATATTTTTAAAAGTAGAAATTAAAACAGAAGTAAAAATGTTTAGAGTTAAATATTGATTTTTATTCTTTAAACTATTTATGATGCTCTGAAATGGGTAGCTAAGTTTTTATGCAGTTAAATGTTTTGTGAAAAGTAGACACCATTGATAAAGGTAATGAGATGTACAAATGTTAAAAATGTTGCAAAGTTACAGAAGAGGGTTAGGTATCCGGTTTTTTCAGAAATCGGTTTTATTATATAAAGAGAACAATTTATACAAATTTGCGGAGATGGCCAAAAGAGGTAGAAAAAGTAAATATATGGTAAATATGCGACTAAATGTTCAGGAGTGAAGGAGTGTGGCCTAGACGTTAGGGTTGCAGCCCTCGTGTTCATTAGATCGTGGTTTCGCTCACCGGATTTGGCAGTGCATTGCGTTCTTGAGCAAAACAATTCCTTTCACTATGCTTCCAGTCAACTAAGATTTGAATGAATGACCGTTCAAAAGGAGTTGTTGTGATCTTGGTCACTTTTACACAATGGAAACCGGAAAGCTAGAACTGTGAATCTTGGGACAATGGAATAATGTCCAAATGAATAGGAATAGCATTACACGATCTGGTGAATGTTGATCATTCTTGTACTATTGTTTAATAAGTGAATAATACGGTGGAACTGTTGAAACGTATAACTCCGATGATTGTAATCTTTATTTAATTTTAGACCTTTATTATAATGATATTGAATTTTTATTACAGTTTCTGATACGAATTCCAGAAGTCCTTTCATTCAACCTTCATAGATTATGCAGTTTTTGTAAAACACGTTAAATATTCAACTTTGTTGAAATTGAAAACGGACATACATTTGATCTGCTAGAAATTCTCAATCGAAAAATGAAACGCAACCCCTTTAAACTTGGACTTGACAGACAAGGAAATGCATATGTGAAAAATAAATAGTATCTTTTGTTTGTATTACAGAACTCCTTCTGATGATTTAAATATAATCCTATTTCCGTAGTCCATCATTTCGATTGTCCGTTTCTTTTGATTTTCTGACTTTTTTCTCTTTTTTTTTTTTTCGAATATACCTTATGCTTACAAACGTGTAATTCTAATTGAATATGGATTTTCATGTCTTGCTATTAAGTGCGAATTCAAACACTGGAAATTTAAACAAATACATGTTTAGCTCCAGTGCAAACTACAAATGAACGAAATGTATATAAGTACATAAATACATATAGAAATATGTATATACACACAAAGGGATACGTAATAATGCATGTATTCACTATATGTTTTGCACATTACATGTTTTGTCTGCACCTCATTTTCGTTGCTCCAGCGGTATCCCTGTTATTCCTAGCCAGATCATAAATAATTTGTTTTCATCGGCTTTGTGTTAGACTGATAGGCACAACGCAGTAATTATGTGATGGAATTATTAATCCAATACTAGAAATACATTTTCATCTTATATAAACTCTCTGGTTAAATGGAGCCGAGTAGACAAATATGATTAGTGCTTAGGTTTTGCAGCACAATTAATTGAATATTTGCAATAAATTACAGAATTCTACTTTACATTTACTTCAAAGCGGAACATAAATTTTGCCGAGTTGATTATATAACGAATAGAATCTACACTAGAATTTTAATAGTATTGATTTGTTTTAGAACACATCGACATCGGGACTGATTGATCTTATTTTAGTTCTATTGCACTGATGTAAAGACTATAGCATCCTATAACGATAATTCTAAAATATTGTAGGCTACCTATATAGCTACGCGATACCTCACACAGGCATAAAACAATCAATGGGTTACATATATGAAAGGATTGTACGCTAAAGTAATAAATGACTGTAAGTTAAAAATATATTGTGATATTTATTTTCTATATTTTAAAGAACCTTCATTTCCACGATACAGTTAACTGCGTATCTAATATATCACTTTCGCTCCAAACACTAAATGGAAAAATATTAAAGGGATCTCACTAGGGTAATGTAGATTCACACCCAGGATCTCATTGTCAGGATTGTCTTCTTAAAACCAAGGACAATTATGTCCATGGTTACTATGTGCCATATATTTATACTAGCCGTGTGGTATGACTGGCAAAACAGATGTAGTCACATTATGAACTAGATCAACGGATGAGATTGACCACAATAACATGGATACCATCAGATGAGCAGTAATTCCAGATTCTACCACGTCTACAACTTTTTAAGATCTAGAGACCTCATGGTCTTTGTCGTACCCCTAATAAGAATTCACCATTCGTGGAGAATAACTGCAACCAAACTACCTCCAAAGCCACTTGTCGAGGAGATACAAACAGCTGAATGTAATTATTCATCTTACATTGTATAATTTGAGGGATTCCAAAATTTGATTGGATATAAAGAAATTGACAAAGAGGAGAGTTCCTTATTTCATATTCCTGGCCGAATTATTTGAAATATATTACCAAAGCAAAAATCTATCACATTATTTTACAAACTTTTCTCATTGGACAAATTATTTACAAACACGCAAAACAACTGCAACATTTTTCATTAGCTACGTCAAATATAACTGAGCTGAACCTCAGCAGCAAATGCATGCAGCCGAATTCTAGTCTCTGCGTCCTATTCAATCTTATAGCATCATTTTTGAAATAATTTTCATATATTTTATTCCTTTATTCTCTCCTTATATAATTAATTATAAACTACATTTATATATCACTGAAGCTTTTTTACAGTTACCAAATCTCTCACAATAGATTTAGATTTACAGGAATCAATATAATAACTCAATTTTTTATCGTTCCTTAACATTTTCATCTGACCAATTTGTTAGATTTTGATAAGCTTTTTCCATATTTTAGTAAGATTTTTCTGTTTATGAAACTGATTTAACAGACGTCAACCTAAAATTCGCTGAAGAAGCTTACCATGTAAATGGCATTGAGCCAGAAAGACTTGTGCAAAGCTACAAGAAACTTCAGTAATAATTCTTCACGATGGTAGATACACTCATATGAATTTTAGAAATCATTTTCATTAAATCAAAACTACCTTCTAGCAGAAATCACAACAAGTATTTAACGCCAAGAAATTAATATTGTGATTATGGGTGCATATATGTCAAAAAGAAAAACATAAGTGATAATCAGTTTCTGGACAACTTGCCATGTGTTACTGTTGTTTAGTTCTAGCTCGGAGCATGTCAAGGTTTTTTCGCGTATAATATAGGAAAAAATTCATTTAATAATCCTTTCGTTTATTAAAAATATATTTAGGACTACGTAACTTCTATATCTAGCATGTCAAGTAACCAAATAGGAGCTCCTTCGTTAGGTCGTGGTGATAAGTGAGAAGGCAAATAATTATAATTTAATCTTTCGTTTATTTTCATGTTTTTTAGTATAGTTGAAAGCTGAAACAAGTTCACAAACTCAGTTTGCGAGTAACATTTACTATTAAAATCTATGTTTAGTTACATAAATGTCTTGATGTTTCCCATTACATTTCTTTCATTTTAAGAAACTCTGACCAAGCGAAACAAAAACGTCAAATAAATTGTCAGAAATATAACGAATTTCAGCCTGGTACATAAATTCTGCTTGTTAAAACATTAACATTTTCACTTCCCAATTTGATTGGTTTCTAGTCACACCGATTGTTAATTTTTTCCCCTTTAGATGGTAAAAATATCTACCACAGTCTTTCTTCTAATTATCATTTTCATAATTCTTAAAATATATATTACAGAAAAAATATACTCACGTGTGGCTTCTTCATCGTGCATAATGTGTGTGTGTGTGTGTGTGTGTGTGTGTGTGTGTGTGCGCGCGCGCGTATGTGCATAAAAATGTGTGTGTGTCTGACTGTGTGGATTCTTTCTTACTTGTTTCAATCATTAGACTTCGGCCATGTTGGGGTACCCCCTCAGTCGAAAGGATCGTCCCCAGCACGTTTTCTTAAGCCTAGTAATTATTCTATAGGTTCTTTTGCTGAACCGCTATGTTACGGGAACTTAAACACACCTACACCGGTTATGTAGCGGTGGTGGTACACACACACATACACATACACATATGCACTTACACTCACCCACATACATACATAATTACATGCACACACATGGACATACACACACAAGCGTGGTGGATTGGCGTTGTGTGTGAGAGGTGTAATTTCTGCATCGAAGTAATGGGTCTATGATTTGGTGATTGATAACGAACAACGATGACGGTGTCTTTCTAAGTAATGTTTGTTTTTTCTACGAGCTTATAACAGTTTTTACTTTGTTGTCCACTCCTGGCTGAGTATTTTCTTGCTGGGCGTATGAATCCATACACTGATACCATTTAGTCCGTGAATTTTGTATTTCTCCAAGTTCTCAGTTCCAAAATGTCTTATCCAGATTACTGATCTTTTGTTGTGCCTGTTTGAAAACATAAGTTAGATCTTATTCTAATCTCTCCTTCTGCACCAAGTGTACTTTCACATAAGAGAAGTCTTAATAAAAAAAACTTCGTCTAATCTGAAATTCAAGATAACATTGAACCTGTCCAACACTTCCTTCTATCATCTAGTAGGTGATGTAGCAGTTATGTATCTCATTCTAAATTACTTAGCCATTTTTGCGTCTTCACTGTATAATAAATTCTTTTCTAAACACGATTTGCTGTCCTATAGTATCTTCCAAATATTAAGGGGTCGTCAGTATAAAAATCACTTGAAGTTAGTTTCATTTAATAGTTTTTACTGATTTCCCGATTAATCCACGTACGAGCAATTCAACGTTGATTATCAACCATCTGTTGTTTTGCTTGTATGTCAATATTCACAAAGTAATTGATTTGCAGTTTTTCTTTCTTACATTCTGGCTAAGTGTCCAACCATAATTGTTAGTACCATGTATTTTTTTTATTTAGGCGTAGTTCTTAGCATCATACATTGTATACAAACCCGATTTACTACAATAACTATTTTAATACCTCATCGAAAATTAGCCATTCCTATCTAAATTACACTTGCCAGGATATGTCTACCAAAGATATAGAGCCAGAAAACTAAGATGTTTCACCTTATATAATTTTCTTAATTTTGTCTCCTATCCTTCGTTTAAACAACACTTTCATTCACGAGATTCTGCATGGTTGACCTACATCACTAGTAATAACACGGCAGAGAGGAAATAGTCGACCATCATAATCTTAGAAACTGTGTTCCTAAAACATTTTATAATGATTTTACACACCACATTTCAATCAAGACTGCTGTCAAGACAATATTGCAGATATAGAAAGAACGGAGTAAATGCATTATCTATTTTACAGTGTCGTAATTCACACACTAATACATGTAACACATTTTTTAAACTGTATTTCTTGATCCAACTTTATCCATCTCACTTTCAAATTATTACAAGCTGTGAACATGGATAAACCAGTCTGTCAAGATTATCGAATTGATTTATTTTACTTGCTTCTGATATACATTTTGTACTAAAAAACAAATTAAAATATCTAATCTCTCTTCAGGTCACTCTCTGTAGGTACAAGCTCCATGATAGAGTCATTAAAAGTATCTGAAATTAGTTCAAATAACGTAAACCTTTTTATTCTTATACCTTTCTCAGAGCTAATAGTTCACAAACACCTGTATTGTTTCGTAACTTCTGAAGGATTCAGTGAAGGCAAGGTGTCTTTCAAATTCACTGAGTCCTCGTATACATTTACACTGAATACGACCTACTTAATATTTTATCTATCGTTAGTGTGTTCTCTCATCAAAATATATCAGCAATGTACATTGTGTCTTATAATGTAACTGCTCTGGTATTAACTTTTCAGCTGTGTCCCTCGTGGAGAGACATGACTGAAGACGTATTTGTGAAAATTCATCTTTATGTTGTAAGCTTCAGCAATGAACAGATACCGTGTGTAATAGCACTTGACTGCTAGCTGAATAATAATGAGCAGTATTCATACTTTCAGATTATATTGGGACTATTAATATTGCTACAAATCATCGTGAATATGTGGGCGATCAGGGAGAGCTAACTCTTGATATTGATGCATCCAATTTCCGAGAAAATCTTTTTTATCGAATTTCTCTAATTGGTCAGCAACTCAATTCCATTTTTCGATTAAATCTTGTTTTGGGGGAAACTTAATTTTAGTGTGACAACATGTTTCTACTCATCAATTTGGTAGTTTAGGATAGCGGTGTATTTTACTTTGTCACAAATTGTTTCCAAATAATATTTACATTGTTGACCGGTGTTTTCGCTTGAATAAAAATGTACATAAATTTAAACTAAAGAGATCTGAGAATTCCTTAGTTTCTGGAATACGTGGGTTGTTATGAAAAATGAAGTTGATCTTTCTGTTTTTTTTTTACCTGTTCCTGTCGTTGGACTGAGGCTACGCTGCTCACTTTGCGTTCCAGTGTCTCAATTGGTATTTATTTGGTCGAACATATTAGTTGAACCATAGTGCTGTACAACAGTACTGTTGTCACTGACACACGACGGGATTCCACACGGTTCCCGTCTATCTAATTCACTCGTGGCGTATTGACATGCCAGAGGATATGGTAGATAATTGGCCAAGGTGCATTACAGTGGAATTGAAACTGCTTCTTATCTGTATCGGCGTGGGCGTGTTAGTGTGGTAAAACGCTTGCTTCTCAACAACATGGTTCCGGGTTCCGTTTCACTGCGTGGCACTTTGGGCATGTGTCTTCTACTATAGCCTCGGGCCGACCAAACTCTTGTGAGTGGATTTGGTAGACGGAAACTGAAAAAAGCCCGTCGTAAATATATATA
>NC_068988.1:39765605-39770481 GCF_001194135.2 Octopus bimaculoides | reverse complement strand
TTTGTGTGTCGCTGTTTGTCCCCCACCAACGTTTGACAACCGACGCTGGCGTGTTTACGTCCCTGTAACTTAGTGGTTCGACATAAAATACTGATAGAATAAGTACTAGGCTTACAAAGAATAAGTCCTGGGGTTGATTCGTTCGACTAAAGGCGGTGCTCCAGCATGGCCACAGTCAAACGACTGAAACCAGTAAAAGAAAAAAAGAATATATATATGCATATGTGTGCATATATATATATATATATATAATACAAATGATATATGAGTATATGCACGTATACATACATATATGTACATACCTACATCTACATGTATATATAGATGCATATCCGGGTACAGGACGTCAGAAAAATAAACGGGAACAAAACGCACAAAAACGGACTTTGTTTACAGACAACAGAGCGAACCCATAGGAAAACAGACGAGCCACTTATGGAATTTTTCCTTCGTCAGCTGCCTCTATTCTAAACTAGGCGTTTCAAAGATTCTGTATATTTGACAATTATTCTTCAAGTTATATTGCATTTTTCAATGGTGTGTATTTTACTCATGATCAATGCATATTAGGAACTGAACATTTTATTCTTACGATTTCATCGTGTGCATCAAGTATGTTCGAACATCGATGTCCTAAATATGCTCTTTCATTCTGGTTTCCCATTCGATTTTTAGTAACACAAAAATGCATAGATTTCTGTGTCACATAATGCGTCATAACTGCTTATTTTTACTTTTGGTCGACGATATTGCATTTGAATGGTGTTTGTTGCATCAAAAATTAATATAGAATAGCCATTTGATATACTCTTAGATACCTGTATTTTTTCCTAGTCATTCTTGTGATAGAAAACCTATGATGGAAGATATTCATGTTGTAGTCGTCCCATCTATTTGGTCTATTAAGAAAAGCCTATCTGGGATCACATCATGAAATATATCTTTGTGTAAAGTGGTAGACTGTTTCTTGGCAACAATTTGGCTTATTTCTTGCAGGTTGAACAGCGACTTAGCGGCTTTTGTTGGCCCGTATACATTTAATAACTATAATTTAATGGGTAAATACATGTGTATACTTCTGTGAAACAGTTACCCTGAAAAAGGTATCTTAGATTATAAATACAACTAATACAGTGGAGTACATTTTGACAGCAAGCTGTGTTCCTGTTTCCTTTTTCAATAAAAGATTAATAGTAGAAGTCGATAAATTGTTCGTCTTTTCAGTTAAAACTCTCCCATCTCCGAAAAATAAAAATATTCTTTTTGTCAGAAAAAGAATTCCTCTGGTTTGAAAGTTGTGGTCTCTTTTCGTATGATGTACACTTCTAATCTCTAGATTCTAACCGATTTACTTCACATAGTCTGCTTTTCGTTTCTTATTTTTTATCTCAGTTGATAAATCATGTAACAAGGAACGATAAAGTAGCCAATATTTTCTGAAAATATACATTTATGAATCGAGTAACATATTAATTTGCGCGAAAATACGCAAAATACGTATCTAAATATATAAGAAAAAAATGTATACAATGGTAATAGCATTTTTTAAAGTGTAGAATTTTGTTGCTATTAAAAATTGTAATCGGTTATTTTTCAATTCACACCTATTTGAATTTTCTTGTATTTCTCATTACATTCATTGTATTTCCAATAGTAAGTGGTTACGAGTGGTGGATCAAGATAACCCAAATGCATACTGAGAAGAATCAGCTTTTATTGTTATGTGCTATAAAACTACAGCTGCCACTCGCAGGCAGGAATGACAAAATTATTTACCATGCAAATGCTAATCTTTTTCTATTCCTGAGAAATCGTGAGCAGCATGGACATCATCCCGGTTTCCGCGCCTTCAACCCCGTAACTTATTGAGGATGACTTCAATGTTCTAACCTGTAGGTCATGAGCCTTCACAATCTTATGTAAGGGCGACTGTTTGATTATACGTGATTGATTTTAATCTTCTATAATATAATAGTAGTATATTTTGGCAAGGCAGCAGTGCAATAGTGTACGATTTTAAGATGAATAGCAGTTTAAGTGATGTGAATTCTATTGACGGAAAAGTAGAATTATTGTTTTATTATAGGAAAAAATTACTTATTCAATGATTCTCGTTATAATTGAATATATTGATTCGATAAACATAAAAATCCAGCGGAAAATTATAAGCTGAGTATTTTTGCTATTCCTTTTTATCTAGTATTCAGCTACTGTAATAAGTTCATATATTTCTGATAATAGGTTGAAAACATGATTAAATTCAGGAGGAAGTATGTATTCATATTCAAAACAGATGGTGTAAAATTAATATGCTATAAAGTGTATGACGGTACAAAATATCAAATTAGATTACATTTTTTAGGTGGAAAAGATCGCCTTGAATCTACCGTAACAAATATTACGTTTTAACAGAGATAAACCATAAGAAATTTAATTATGAACGTTTTGTCCGATATTTGCAGTATATTTTCTATTATCACTATAATCTCTTAGAAATAAATTTTAAATTGCAGATTCATCTTTTGTATTTTTCATCCTCAAACTCTATTTTAATTTTCGTTTAATTCGCACACATTCTGATGTTAGACATCAATTATTGCCTGAAAGATATTTCCTAGTTCGATGAGCATGTATAGGAGAAGATCTTAATTGTAAAATTTATTTATATGGTAAATGATAATTCCTTTCATATTAAATAGTATCATTTATATTGTGATCTTTTATTGAATAATTTTGATAACTCTAAAGGTCTCCAATCTATAACATTTATGTTGTTGTCTGAACCTTTTTAAATGAATAAACTCATTAATATGAAAGTATTTTCTGATTTTGAGATTTCAGCCCTTTTATATCGAGAAATAAGTAGAGTGAAAATATTTAATGCAAACAAAATCTAATTAGAAATACTAGGGAGAGAACTTAAGCTCAATAACTAGCATTATTGCAACCATTTCGTTAAGATGTGTTTAGGCAATATTAGACGTAATCAGCGAAGTATAGCATCATTATATTTGTTGAATTAGTCATGACGGAATCATTATGCATGGTTATATTGATGCAAGGGACCGCTAAATTATTTACTAATCGGGTGATATTATTTCATTATAGGATAATTATATATTTTGAAATCTTCAATATATCTACTTTTGTATTTTCGCTAATGCGCTAAAATTTTAATGATTACACTAATTATTTCATATTTTCCCTTTGGACTTTCTACTGTGCTATTCACTAATTAGATCTATATATTATGAGTAAGGTCATGAATCGAGTGAAATGTTATTGATCAGTGTATTAACTTTATTTTTAAGTTGATTCTAATGATCTATACAGAATATAAATCCCTTTTATATTTTCTATTCATCAATTCAGCTATTTGTAGGGTAATTCGATAATTTTAAAATTTATATATAATTGTTCGTTTCACTGTTGGCTAACTCTTTCTTTGTGTATTAAGTGATTGGTAGTATCATAGGACGAGGGGTATATTTGATTCTTTGATTTGTATTTTCGTTTTGTCGTACTGAACACATTGACTATAACAAAGAGTTTCAAAGAAGACAGCAACTAAAGAAGAACAGCTAGGTATAGATTCCATAAGCAGATTATAATCTTTATAAGTATGTTAAACTTAGTCACTCTATATAAACGTTACAATATTTGACTTGTGTTTCACAGCGAAATGCTGTTTTAAAATTCATTTGTATTTCTTATTGTTCTCATTATATAAAAGCAATTCTTCAGAACCGCATGAAATTGGAAATTTGAAGTCCTAATGTTCAAACCATGCTTCGGTAGGGCAGCATTAGTAATTGAAATAATGCAGAATTAGAAAAACATTATTGAAGAGAAACTTTTTTTAGTTATAAATAGGAACCAATTTTGTGACGCATCTCATAAATTGCTTGCCGTAAAAGTTTAACGCTCTCACGCTCTTACATATGTAAAGGATACACGTAGCTCCTTTTGTCACACTCAAACTCACTATGTGACTAATTGTACATATAACACAACTAGATTTCGTTATATGTACCCTTATTGCCCACCAGGTGCTCCAAATCACACGGGCTTATTTGAACACTACCTTACAAAAATAGAAACCTTAACCAAACTAGAACAACATTGTACTTCTCATAGATTTCAGCCTGCGAAATCTAGAATGGACTCAATGCCTTTTTCTCTTAGGAATGGCGCAATGTGAGCAAATTCAGGTGGAATCCAATCTCAACCTCACCAACAATTTATATTTGGAACAAGTAATACTCCAACCAACCACTGCAAACAATACACTTGATGTCTGCTTCACAAACAATATGGATCTCATCCATATCATGAAAGTGACCACGTACGGACCAAAGGAATCTGCATACATGCAGCCTACGAGAAGCACCCAAAATCTATCCAATCTAAACTTCCACGAAGCAGAATGGAAATCAATTGAGAAAGATCAAACAGGATTGGTCCCAATATCTCAGAACCTGACACCGACAAAGTATTCATATCCGTAATGTAAGCTATATGCTACAAGTTAGTTCCAGAGAGAAAGGCCACTTCACATAAGAACAAGATTCCTAGGGAGAGGAAAGTTCTTATGAAACGACATACAAAGATTGCAAATCAGATCAACAGAGAACTCAATGTTTACTTCTATATTTCTGGGCAAGTGATCGCATTAATTTGCAATCGGAAACCATTCAATGATAATTGATAAGAATACTTGGTTCATAATTGAACACGCACATGCACGCACACACACACACATACACACAGCCACACACATACACACAGACACACACACACACGCACGCACACACACAGACACACACACACACACACACACACACATACACACACGCACGCAAGCACACACGCAAAC
>NC_068988.1:39754246-39765595 GCF_001194135.2 Octopus bimaculoides | reverse complement strand
ACACACACACACACACACATACACACACGCACGCAAGCACACACGCAAACAAACACTCTCTGGCTCTGAAAAATATATACGCCTGTATGTGTTTATGTGACGTGTCGTACAGTATTAATGCGTATGTCCATGATTCGGTAGATCTGTGTCCGATTGTTTATGAGTAATTTTGAATTTGAGAGTGTGTCCATAAATCTACACACATTTTGCGTAGTGGTGTATATTGGTTTAATTTCTTCTGTTAAGAGTTTGAGGCGAAAGTAACATATTAGTTATATAGTTAATTCTATCAGGGAAATTTGTTCTTTAAAATATTATTATAGAAAATAAATAGCATCATATATATTGAATTTGCTGTCATTTATTATTTTACACTAGCCCACACTTAATTCTTTCATATTTGTATAATTCTAAATGCCAACAATATGTAGCCCATTAATTGTTCTAAGTCTGTATGAGTTATCGCCTAGCTATATAGACAGCCTACAATATTTTAAAATCATCGTTACAGGACACTACAGTCTTTACATTAGTGCAATAGTAACGAAGTGAGTCTCGTTGTCGATGAGTTCTAAACAAATAACACAAAATTAATACCATTAACAGTCTAGTGCAGATTCTATACATTATATAATCAACTCGCTTAAAATTAACGTTTTAGCTTGAAGTAAAACTTAAAGCAGAATGCTTTATTTTACAGCAAATATTCAATTAATTGTACTGAAAAACCTAAGCACTAATATTTGTCACCTCCGCTCTATTTAATCTGAGTGTTTTATATAAGATTAAAATGTATTTCTAGTGTGGAATTAATAATTCTATTGCATATCATATAAATATTGTACTGTGTTTGTCGATCTAACACAGAACCGATGAAAATATATTGTTTATGATCTGGTTATAGAAAATATGCATGCCACTGAGCAATGAAAATGTAGTGTAGACATCAACAATCTAATGCGCAAAGCATACAGTAAATACATGCATTGTTACGTATTCCTGAGTGTGTGTATATATACATGCAGCTATATTAATGTGTATATATATATTTCGTTCATTTGTAGTTTGTAATGAACTAAATATGCACTTATTTAAATTTCAAGCATGACATGAAAATCCATATTCAATATGCATTATATACGTGTAGACAAATCTTTTTCAAAATACAAATGGACAATCGAAATAAATATGCACATATTTATATCAGATCGGAAGTTCTGCGCAACACTAAAGATACTATTAACCTTTCATAGAAGTATTTTCTCGTCTGTTTCAGGGGTTTCTGTTGTAGTTGTTTTTAAACTGGAATTTAAACAGATCAAATATTTGTTTACTATAAATTTCAACAAAGCTTATGCATACCGAATATATCACTTGTTCTTCAAAACTTGCATCATTTAAAAAGTTGAATACAAAAAAAAAAATTCTCGAATTCGTACCAGCAACTGTAATTAAATTTCGAAATCACTATGATAAAGGTCTAAAATGATATAAAAATTATAATCACCGAAGTCATGCTCTCCAACCGTAATTCTATAATTATTCTTTATTACTCCTATCCATTTGGACATTACTGTAGTGTCCTAAGACTAACAGGTCTGGCTATCCGGTTTCCATGGTGTGTAAGTTACGAGATCACGACAACTCCTTTGAACAGGGTTCCACTCCGAAACAACGTCTGAGTGGACTGAAAAGCAAAGTGAAAGCAATTGATTTGCTCATGAACACACCCCACCGCCAACTCCGGTGATCGAAACCACGATCTAATGCGCATGTGAACTACACCCTAAATCTTCGAAAATTTGTAAACTGCTCTCTTTATATAATATAACCGATTTCGGAAAAACCTGATACCCAGCCATCTTCTATAATTTTGCAACTGTTTAAACTTTTGTCCATCTCATTATCTCTATCAATGGTGTCTACTTTTCACGAAAAATTAACTGCTCAAAAACTTAGCCACCCATTTCAAAGCATCATAAATAGTTTAAAAAATAGAAATCAATATTTAACTCTAAACATTTTTCACTTCTGTTTTAATTTCTGCTTTTAAAAATATCTGCTTCATCGATTAGTTTAAACTCAAGTATTTTTCAGATTATGCTTTTTAATTACTGAAGGTAAGCGAATAATTGCAAATGCCGTGCATCAGATGTTCATACATTTTCCGCATTGTGTGTGTATACACAGATGTACACACACACACATTTCTAAAACATACTGTCAGTCGAAATAAATATTAAAATAAATATTTTAATTTTTTTTTTAATTTAGCAAATAAACGGAGTAGCCAAACAAAAGTTGAACAAAACCTAAAAGAAGAAACTGTGTGAATCTGGCACATGTTTAAGATTGCACTTCTGAATATGCTAATTCCAAAAGATTATTTTTTGTTAATCTGTCTTCATACTTCTGTTTTGGACATAATCTAGCAACCTT
This sequence comes from Octopus bimaculoides, assembly GCF_001194135.2. NCBI lineage: Eukaryota > Metazoa > Mollusca > Cephalopoda > Octopoda > Octopodidae > Octopus > Octopus bimaculoides. Next base: position 39,763,156 of record NC_068988.1, on the reverse strand, counting down.
GAAACACATCTTAGGTTTAAGATGAGGATGACAGATTTTTCCGCATATGTGACTGAAAATAGTTTTCTGGGCACACGGCAAAATTCCAGGAGCTTTTTTTTGATACCTAAATGAAATTATGTGATATATAAATAACTAAATTGTATCGTAGATTTCTGCTGGAAAGAGGTGATAAATATCACATATATCTTGAAAATCTTAAACTGGGAAATTCTCCTGGTAATGGGTCGCAAAGTACTCCAAACTGATTCAGATGAATTTATTTCTTGGATATGAACACCCAAATGCATTTATAATGTACTCCATCAGTCGAATCGCTTAAGATAAAACTGACGTTTTTAAAATGCACCCACTCATCGTTACTTGCATATGTGCATAATCGATTATTTCGAATATGGTATATGGCTAGCACATATAGACCATGGAAGAATGAACAATAGAATCATTTCTGACAACGTTCCTATTCATGTCGTGAAGGAATGTTTTGCTCGATACTCTATCGATTCTGAAATCTCAATTTTTTATGCATTAAGCAACAAAATATGTAACTACTGCGGTTAACATTTTATATTGGGCAAAATTTGTGAATTATAAGGAATTAAAAAAATGAGGTATATTTTTAAATTAAGATTTGTAATTAAAAATAATGAATAATCATGTCTTACCTTTTATAGTGTATGGTTTCCTAACGTTAGTAACTCTATAAATGTACACTAAACAATTTTGACCCATGTGGAGATTTTTACGAGACTATGAACTGTTTTCCTATAAAATTGTATTTGATCTGTCTTTTCGGTAAAAAAAAAAGTTTCGAAAACCTAAGCCCGGGAACAAATTTGCCACTAAAACGAGTGCTAGTTTTGAAATTATTTGATTAGGTGCAATTGTCATTACTCCATTGCCATCTACAGCGAGACAACAGTGAACAAAAAATCATGTGTTGTAGGTCATTAAGTTATATTACAGATACCAATATTAGCAAGTCATTCTCTAAAAGTACTTTTAGTTATATAAGTGACTTTGTACGACTTTTGAATTAAACTACAAAATATGTGTACCTATTTCGATATTTTGTAGCTGCTAATGTGCCGTAACTCGATTACAACACCGATTTGTTCAAACTGATATATTTATTTCTAGTCTGACTCTGTTTGAACTAACATTTAAATAATATTTTGTCCTACGTTCTGTAACTTCCGTTATCCACAGCCATATGGCTGACTTTGTCGTTTGATAATGATATCAACTGAATTAGCCACTCCTGAATTTACGCGTAAATAACCCCAGAGTTCAACAGTCGTGAAACCTTTACATAATTCTCAGGCATAATTTCAGGAATACAGTGTGTCAAGGCTGCTGCTTTGACTTACACTCTGTACGCCATGTTTCTATACAGTCTCCGTCAGTTTTCACGCGTAATTTATTGGTCGGCGGCATGCTATAGAAAATAAATTGTGCTCAATATTTCACGCATGGCCATCGAATTTGTTGCCTATTAATATAGGTCGGTAAGCGACCGCTACAATTTGGAGCCAAATTTCCATATATCGCACCCCATGTTAATAATGACTGCCTACTAAAATATATCGCACAAGTTATTTCGGAATTAGTTTTTAGACAGCTATAAGGATATATTCAGGAAAGACATATAATTTTAGTATTTTCCTCTAAGCATAGCATGTAAATTAATTTAAAATTCTTGATATTATCTTCCCTTTCTTTTAGAAGTTTCTAACAATTGCCGCTAAATTTATGTTATAGTTCTCCACTAAGCGAACTTTCTAATTTTGTGTCTGTACCTCATTCAGTAAATGATTCCTTAAATTTATTTATCGAAGTTCATTCCTATGTCTCATTGTAGTTCTCCTCTTAGATTATTTCATTTTTATGTAATTTGCTTAACCTGCTGTAAGGGTTGAAATTGTTTCTATTTCAACATGAAATATTAATTTTTGAAACAAAATTTCGCTAAGATGACGAGTAATTTTGTTTTTAATGCTATGCTGTGAAGGAATATGTCATCCTAGATTTACGAAAACGATGTAGCTCATGTTATTCTCGAACAAAACCTGCGACCACGAGGAAGACATGGATAGCAGGGGAATTTCTGGGAAGAGTGAACTGAGAAATTTTTATTCAATACTTGAGTGTGTATACACAATATCGTGTGACGAGAGACAAATATATCCAGAAGGCCTGATTAGAAGTGGCACGAGATATAGTTTCCAAAATACCTTAAACTAGTGTAGTTGTAGAAGTATATCAGTTTAAGGAGTACAGTAAAGAATAAAAGGTAAAATTGGGATTTGCATGTTTTTAATATTACTTAAGGACCGCACAGGTAGAATAGATATAGAATCAATCGCATTTCATCAATGACCACCTTACTCTTTTTTTTAAAACACCGTATCTGGGACTACATTACTCAGTCCGTTGTTCATGTCCATTAAGCAGTCAATACGAGAAAGTTTTGGTGACATTTTCTAGCGAACCAAGCAATCATATTTCGGCTTCCTTGGTGGTTCTTTTGAGAGGAAGGAAGGGAGAAAGTATGGGTAGCTAAAAACGTATACGCAGAGAGACAGACAGACAGAGCCTACTTAACATAATTGCATCTTTGAAAGGTATGGCTCTATGTGTGTCTGAAAAGCCTTCAAAGAAAAGCTGTGCTACGAAACAGCAAACATCGGGGCGAGATGAACATAGTCCCAACGGTAACTCTCGAGAACATCCAGCCTCCTTCAGCCTTCTTGGTCCTTTTAAATACCGTGAGCTCCCTAGTCTCATAACGAAATGAAATCTATTTCCTTCAATATATATAGGAAACTGAGATTACTGAAGACCTACCAAATTTCGATTTACTCACCAGGCTTTTCTAGACATTTTACATGTATTATTCAGTTTCCTAAGCACCAAATGAAAAAGGATTTCAACGAGGCATGTAACAGGCAAAAAAAAAAAAAAAAGAGATTGTCACTGACTCGGCCCAAGAAGAAGAAAATGTGTCTGATGATGTAAATATGGGTCGGTGTTCGTCTTGCTTGTCATACTCGTGTTGTATTATATTACGCACAGTATGTGTGAAGAAGATTTTCCCAGACAAAATCCAGTGTCATACCTTTCAAAGTTGTATATATGTTTATTCTAATTCCGTTTCAGCTGCATATACTAAATACTTACGCACACATATGTTGTTCAATTAGTATATTGGTTGAATGAATACTTTCGTTTAAATTATATTACAGGCCATTAACATTATATTATTGTTATAGCAGCTCTCTCTCTTTTATGTACAGAAATAAATTGGTGTACACTTTATTAAATTATAAATGTTAAATATAATACAGAACAGTAAAGGAACTGAAGTGTTTGGATGTAGAAAAATGTCTATAGTAGTGTGATCTGCTTCTCTACTCTCTGAATTTATATTCGACCAGAAATAATTGTATTATCTCGCCAGATCCAATTTAATTTACTAATCGTATATACACTTCACTACAAAATCATATGATGCCGGTACTTTTTTTATTTTATATTATACATTTTCGTCTGCTCTGTGGTATGTATAAAACTGGTGTTTGAATGACTGAGATGATAAGATACAGAAAACTTAATTGAGAACTTAGCAGTTTGAGGCTTCTCAGGAACTGCGGGGTATCCGTAGGAAAAAAGACCTAGCTCAAACAGATTCGTCTATCTCACTGCAAATTGACGCCGTATTGTACGAATAACGAGCCACGCTAAACAAGCAACTCGCCAAAAGCAGAGCAATAAGTACCAATCCAGAATTCAATACCTGCAAGTGTAGATTTGTGATAAATGCTAAAATCTAAAATTATAGACTGGAAATTATTGGAACAAACTACTAGATTTATATTAGCTGCTATCCATGAAGGTAGAATTCAGCGGTGACCCTACGTCTACATTAATATTGTTGAGATAATTGAAATGGTTAATTGTCTCTCGTATGTACTCCCAGAATTATTACATTCCCAAGGCCATGACTTGGACATATTGCTTCAATCGGTAAAGACCTAAAGATTTTAGTGTTAGATTCTGCAGGTTAGTTATTTAAATTGTGCTTATTCAAAAATTTATAACAATCTATTGTTTGTCAGTTCTTGAATAACAAGGTATCTACAACATATGAAAACAAGAACGTTCAACTATAAACGCACTGTCTCTTTCTTCACATTTTACAAAATGCATGCGAACATATAGCGGCATTGTGTCTACATGGTCACTCGATTATGTAGAAATTTCAATCAAATCTCTTTCAAACCACTACAAACCCTCTTTAAAAAGTAAGGATATAGTTTGCATCCGATAATATAAGATTTGATATGCAAAGTATAAAAAGTTGCGTAGCTGGATGGAACTGATTACAGGTTTGAGTGATTAGAACTGATCGGGAGTGGGAAACAATATCTAGTTTTGTCTTCATGCTTTAACGTAGTCTAAATATAAATATACTATCTTATTCAGAAAGATGTAATCCTGATAAGGAACTGTTATAGCAATTGGGGATTATTACATTAAAACCAATTTGCTCAGAACTAATTTCTTTGACAAATATGTTTAAATTACATAAAATCAGGTGAGGTAAGAGCATTTACTGGTATAACATCTAAATAAGGAAAAGAACGTAAAGCAAAAGTCATTCAAAATGGAATCGCACAAAGTTCGGGCACATGGTTCACCGAACCCTTAACTTCTATAATAGTCAACTTAATCTTGCATCTTCCAAAATTTAACATACCTTCTACATGTAATGCAGCAAAAGCCTCTGTATAGTCGCTATACGTGTAGAAACAAAACAAACCAAGTAATACGCCTTAGCAACCACAGTCTTAAAACTTGAATATTAAATAGTGATATCTCTGTTATAAAAAACATCATGATAATCAGGATCGGAACGCTTTTTTACCATATAGCTGCTGAATAAATGGTGACCAGATTTAACAGAAAAAATCCGCTCCTATTCTTAATGAGTTAAATGAGAATGTTATGTAAGAATAATTACTTTAAATTTCTAGCAGCAATTATTATCCTGGAATGACTAACATATTTCTCATATCTGTGACTTTAATATGCACGTTATTGGAATCAATGGAACCAACGTAAGAAATATAAACGTTACATGCTAATTTTATTTAAATACGACAAGAGAAAGTACACCACTAATCTTTTATGGTAATTCAATATATTCCAGACTGTGAAATTACACGTTCTTTTATTTTAGAAAAACCGCTTCTGGACAAACGGCATATATTCTGAATAAGATGATTATTCCAATATATCGACAAGGCTGCTGAATCAGAGAGCTTTAGAAATTAATTATCTTATGAGGCATTGTATGACACGAATAAAATTAAAAGCTCGGTTCATCGGTTGAATATTAAAGTAAAACAGAATTATCAGATACAACATTTACTGCGTCAGGTTGTCTAAACATATTATTGACCTGAGTTCATGGAAACAAATGCATTTCTAATTTTTTTCAAGATGAGACTCGAAAAACAACTACCATACCGAGTGAAAATTATAATGTTAACAGTATTTTAGTTTTATACTTGAAGAGAATTATTATCTGTAACTTAAATGTGCATCCAAATATATATTCATATGTACATGTATGTATATATCATTTACCTGCGCTTATTCTTTTTCCTATAAAAGTCAAGTAGGCCAGTGGCATGAACTCAGAAATTACAGTTACTTGCTGACGTAATAAATGATAAAAGCAAACGATTATAAACGAAGTTTCTTTTTGTATTTACGTCTACCCTGGTTCATTCGCAAGGCGTTTCGATTCAAGAGTATACAAAATGAGATTTGCTTAAAATCCCAAACAAAAGGGATCGAATAAAGGACCTTATTTTTGTGAAGCAATCTCTTAAGCACTCGTGTGTGTGTGTGTATGTGTGTGTGTGTGTGTGTATGTGCGTGTGTGTGTGTGTGTGTGTGTGTGTGTGTGTAGGGGTAAGACAAAATTATGTGATTTTCAGATCCTCAAGTATGAAATTTGTAGTACAGGAAAAGCAGTTTGATAATGTTTTATAAACACAAAAATAGTTTCATTCATCAAAGTATGCACCTATATTGTCAATACACTTGTGCCATTTCAGCGGTAGCTTGACCATCCAGGAACTGTAAATGCCTGGCAATCTAGAGTCAATAAAATCTTGGATGGCCTGTTTTACAGCATCGTCGGAATTAATATTTTTCCTATCAAAAAGTTATCCAAACTCTGGAAGAAGTTGTCGTCAGAGGGGACAAGATCAAGTGAGTATGGTGGATGATGGAGAACTTCCAATTCCAACTCCTCTAATTTCGCCAATGTCATTTTTGCGATGTATGGTCTGGCGTTGTCTTGCAATAAAATAGGAGTGGATTTGTTGACTAACCTAGGTTGTTTTTTTTCTTTTTTGTAAGTTTCTGCATCATTTGGTCCAGTTGGCAGCAGTAAACTTCTACGTGATTGATGAACCAGGTTTAATGAAATCATAACAGATCACACCTGCTCCAGACCACTAAGCACACACCATCAGCTACTTTTGATGCTTTTAGGACTGTGTTTTGGTGGCTCGTCTTTGTCCAACCATTGTGCTGAACGTTTACGGTTGTTGTTTTGGATCCATTTCTCATCACATATTACAATTCCATTCAAAATTTATTCATTTTTGTGACGAGAAAGTAGCATGATGCAGGCTTCCAAACGTTGCTGTTTCTGATTTGCATTGTGTTCATGTGAAACCCATTTATTCAACTTTTTCACTTTACCGATTTGAACTAGGTGAGTCAATACTGTTTGCTTGCTAACACCAAACAACAACGATAATTCACGGGCACTTTGAGATGGATCTGACTCGACTGTGGCTTTTAGTTCGTCATTATCCACCTTTGTTTCTGGTCGACCGCGTTGCTCATTTGTGAGGTCAAAGTTACCAGAACGAAATTTTGCAAACCGTGAAATATAAAACCTTTTTTTCAGGTTACCATACTTCGATACGGAAACAATACACAACCTTACTCCACATTAAACCCCTATTGTTCCCAAAAGTTGTTTTTTATATTTTCTACGGTATGCTTGCAGTTGATCTCCCTTCAAACTTACACGACAGTTCACAGTATTAATTTCCAGTGGCCACTACTATAGACTTCAGGAAAATGAACGAATATGCATACGGGAGAAAGTTTTGAACAGATTAGTTTTTACTATCAGTTTATTTGATAATGGGAATGTTTCTGTTTTATTTTCTAAAAGGAAGTCAAAAACATCAATTTAATATCAAAAATATATATCTATTCAGCTTATTCCGATTGTAATTAAATCACGAAACGTTTTTTTTTTATATTAATAAAATAAAGTATACTTTATGGGGTGTAAATGTCTACTCCAAGTTCTAGTTATACTACACCAATTTTATTAAACCTCATGTCACCGTATGTACTCTGCTTTGGTTCCTTGCTAGCAAAACAGTGCATGCATGAATTATGTAATTGTGTTTTTTTTTCTTTTTGTTAAAATAACTAAAGATTTAAAAGAGATTATTAATCAATTTTTTTTTATCTGTCAAGAATATTTCCAGACTTAAGGAAAGAGTATTATTTACAACAAACTCCGAAATGAAACAACCTCAGCTTGGAATCGAAATATTTACTAGATTTCATATGAGCTACTTATACATTCCAGTAGTGTCAGTCTAATTTCCAGAACAATGGCTATATGATTTATTACTTTAAGCGGATAGACGTTATTGTATCAACTATGTATCATTGATTTATTGATATTCGGCCTGGTTTAAAATCCTAGTTACGTGAAACAATACATTTAAGAACACTAGCATAAATTATTTGGATAATTTTCTTTACCAAATCAGTTTTCAAAAACAAACACATTTCTAAAATATCTATTTCTAGGTAGAGATAAATATAAAACGCATTATTTGTGTCACTCTCAGGAACATAAACTAAGTACAAAAAATCTGGAAAAATAAACTGAACTCGACACGAATTCGATTCGCTGAGCACAGTCATACAGCGTCGTACTGGTCGTGTGATTATATTTTATAGCGTGTAGACGCGGATTCAGTTATTGGGTGAAGGGTGAAGTGTTACTCTTATATGCGGAGCACATGACAATACTAAATTATAGGTATTTGAACCACTACAGTAATCCACACACACACACACACACACACACAAACACACACACACGCATATGACTCTGTGCGTGTGTGTGCGTGCGTATGTGTGCTGCTGTTGTTTTTGTTGCGGTTGTTGTAGTTTATGTTGTGGTTGTTGTTAACGCGGCGAACTGGCAAATTCGTTAGAACAACAGGCAGAATGCTTAGCGGCATTTCATCTGTCTGCACGTTCTGAGTTCAAAATCTCCCAAGATCGACTTCGCCTTTCATCATTTCAAGGTCGATAAAATAAGTATCAGTTGAACACTGAGCTCGGTGTTATCAACTAGCCCTCTGCCACCGAACCTGCTGGCGTTGTACCAAAATTTAAAATGATTGTTATTAGCGATGCAGTTTGCAGTGCACGTATAAATTGAAAGGTATAATAAATAAACGCTCCAATCGGTCAAAACAACTTTATATCATTCCCAAATAATCCAAAATCGTATATAAATATATGTTAAAACAACAGGGCGCCCAATATATATTTAATATATATCTATATTCGGTTTATAATATATTGGGAATGATGTAAATTGTTTTGACCGATTGGAGCGATTATTCATTATACCTTTCAATTTATTTCTCCTTTCGCCTCGGTGCCAGCTGACCACTCCAATATGCAGTCCTATGTTTAGTTTTGTTCTTCGGGTTAACGAAATTGCTTTTCGGTTTAGTGAAGTTATAAAATTACCTTCTTATACATACATGCACATTTATA
>NC_068988.1:39746733-39753761 GCF_001194135.2 Octopus bimaculoides | reverse complement strand
TGTGTGTGTGTGTGTGTGTGTGTGTGTGTGTGTGTGTGTGTGTGTGTGTGTGTGTGTATACATATATATAGTGTTGTATTTCGGGATGGTCATTTTCTTTTTTGCCAAATAAACATACTAAACACACGCACTATATATATATTTTTTTGCTTCATTCGTTTGTTTATTATAGTTCTGATTTTATTATTTTACCTCACATACATCTTCCGGAAATCTATCGTCACACATCTGTGACCTCTTCAGCGACAGTTTTCGTTTTTTTTTTTTGTGTGATCTTGCTCCTCTAACTCCATTCCGTTCTTCTAAGATGTGTATACTTATGTGTGTACGTGTTTGTGTCCTTGACTTTGTGTGCGCGTGTGAGCATGTGTGTGTGTGTATGTGTGTGTGTGTCTCATAGTTTTTAGCAGCAATGTGGCCTTTCCCTCAGCCCCATCCCCTCACCCCATGTACTGCTGCTGTCCGACCCCACCCCCAGTTCCTGTATTTCTCTGCGTGTCTGGGTTCGCCTACAGTGTTACCATCGTGGTATTTGTTGTTGTTAGCACCACCGCTGCTGCTGACCGGGTTAGTTGTGTTGTTGACATTGTTATGGCCGTCCATGAAGTGTCATGTGTGTGTTTTGTTTATTTTATCTCCTCTGTCTTACATTTATCACAGGTATGTGACAGATATATTTATATATTTATTTATTTATGTGTTTATATATGTATTTACATTTTTACTCTTTTTATACATCTATCTCTATATATGGTAAGTGCATATATGTCTATTGTGTGTCTATTACCCTGTATATTTCTGTGTATTATTTACGGTTTTTTTCCCCTTTACTCTCTTTCTTCTCATGCCTACTGTCTCCAATCATGTACTATAGCGGTAGGGGTGTCACTATTCCATTCATTCGTGTTTTCTGTTGAGGCTCGATCTGCCTAATGTTATGTGTGTAGCTTTTGTAATCTGTCGAAGTGTCGTGTCACTTCTATGTGTTGATAGTACTTTAACCTCTATGCCATTAAAGGAGCCTCCATATTCTGCCTGAGCACGTTGGTATATCACTGACGAACTTTTCGCTTCTATAAGCTCTCGCCAGTGTCCACCTATTCACTCTCCTATTCTGCGTCCAGTCTCTCCAAAGTAGGTAGTTTGCTCTCAGAACATCCAAGCTATACACTACATCTCTAACCTTACAGTTAACCTGTGTGCACATCCTACATACAACAATTGTACTCCGTACGGGGTGACTTATCAAAAGGATAGGTATTGCAGATCAGGGATTTTAAAAGAGTACCAGGCCTCTCTACTACTTTAATTCATAGATTAGCCTTAATGTTTTTCTAAAAAGGTGTGCCAGTTCGCCGTCAGGTGTAGCATCAACGAAGATGACACCCTGGTACTTTTTTGTTGTCATACCAAATGTTGGCCTTATTATTTTATTTCTAGTTCTTTCCGTGTTGTTTCAAGATTTACTCCTGTACAGCGGGCAGATCCCTTTAGCATCACTCTCTATGACGGCTTTGTACTTCGTCCTGTCTACTTAGGACACTTTAATCTTGTCCTTTGGTTGTAGCCAGATAACTGCATGCGGTGGATGAAGTGTTGTATGTGTCTTTCCAAATCCCTAGGATCGCACGTGCGAGACACATTGCTCATCACTCTCACCAAGTTAGCTATCAGAATGTTGAACTTGGCGTTGTCCTCAATCACTGCGTTCTTGTGAACAAAGTACTTAGAGGACATGGGTTTGGCATAATGTAAGTGAAGGATCTGGGCCTTACCGTTCTTCGTTTCTACGTCTAAAACGTGTAATCTATAGCTAGGGTGCTTGCTATGATAGTCTATCGTTATTTCTATACTCTAGTGGATGGAATTGGCTATTTGCTGGATGCTCTCCATAGTGATAGCTTCTAGATCATCAACATTGTTTCGTCGGGGGAATGTTGCGGGGCTCTGTCTGCTATATTGATATCATCCACATAGCGGGAGTATATGGTTAGGTTTATGGAGCTCTCTGCTAATTTCTCTCTAAGTTTCCTATCCCACCATACCATATATAGTTTACCCACATCACCAGCAATACTGATAACGATAGCTGCACCTTCCTATTAGGCGTATATTTTGATATTAAACTTAACTCGTTTGCTTTAACGCAAGCATCCTTTGTAAGTATCTTTTTCAAGCATGAGAGACAGGTCTCTTATTTGAGGATATCTTCTTACCTCCCTTCTATAAATTGTAGTGATTTTATGAATGGCGACAGGAACTACGTGCCTTCGTGACAAAAGGAGAAATTAAATCATACCTGTGTACCTAGAAGTTGAGGTCTATTCATTACATTCTTTGATCTACATCAAACCTGATTAATCAGACATAGTAAATGACATTCTAACAATGGTCATTGCATTTGTTTTGAGATGCCTGAGACTACATTATTTAGCCTATATCATTCTTCTTTTAAATAATTATATTCTGAGCGTAATTTGAGGGAGATTTGATCGGTAGTTTGTTGTTTAAAACGTTTCTGTCAAAGGTGCTTATTGTTCTCATACAATATTCCACTCGATCAAATCGATAACGAACGGTGACAGCTTTTCTCAAATGTGTCTGTGTAAAATTCTTACAAAGTCTATGAGATGCATACAGCTTCAATAAATCGTCGCCAAACATGAACCATCTCTTTTAAGCTATCTGTACCACATTGTCTCGTCATTGTTACTCATGCTTTTGCACCCCCTCTTTCTATTCTACCACCAGCAATCCAATTTTACGTCTCACACTCGGCATCCATCTCGTCTATATATTTGTGCCAACAATCCATATAGCGAAAATGTTATAAAGTCCATGTCACATTTACTATACCCTCATTCTTTCTTGTCACTTCCTCACGTAAGACTTTGTATTCAAAAGCTTTTGGTTTAGCATTAAATGTAGCTGTACTGTATCAGTATCGATATCCATAAAGTAATTTTATCTTAGATTGTGTGCCAAGAGACAGTAAAATTACCATATAAATTTAAATATTCACATTCCACGATATACTCTTTTAAGACTTTCCTCAAGCTCCAAGGCATGCTGTTCATTACTTTATTCTGTAGTCTTCAAAAACTCGAGATAATAAAGAATTTTTATCATTTCTCTTTCTCTACTCAAATTGTATGGAATGGAATAATTTATATTCATAATTTTATATCTGTAATTGAACAGTTAAAACCCAGATCAAACATGCTTACTTCTATTATTAAACTATCCAATAATAGTTGCATTTCTACTGCTCTCATGCCAGGATCACCAGGTCGACATCATAATATAGAGTGGCTAAGATCACAATTTCTATACATTCTATGCCACATCTTCTTTGTCTTCCTGCATCAAATACACAGTGAACATCACTACATGTAGGGGAGACAGTACGTTTTGAAGCAGAATACATACTTGGAATCAAATGGTTCAAAGACAGAGTCAGTCGCCATAATCTTACAAAAGGCTACATCAGCTGACAAAAGCTTCCTGAAAATTATAAAGAATTTTCAAGAATTTGTAAGATGTAATACATGAAAGATGTATTCGTACGATGCATTCGTAAGGTGTAATCTTATGTAACAACCTATAGCGTTAATGGCATTCTCAATACATACCTTTGTAATATGTCGTATTGCAATGATTGATAATCGCAGATTTCTACCCACAGTCTTCTCCTGCTAACCAAAACTGCGTCCAGGTCTGATTAAAATTATTGACACCTTCCGATATTTTATGGCTATAGGTGTTACGGTAATACATGGCCGGTACAACATTCACGCAAATCTTTCTTCCTACTCGCTGAAATTTGACGAATTTTATTTTCTAGATGCCTGCACTTAACCATCATATAAATAATATTTGTTTGCGTCTGTGTGCGAGAGTGTGTGTCTTGCCGACGAACATCGTCACCAGTTTTCTTTGATTCTGATGCATCTCGTGTGTGTGTGTGTGTGTGTGTGTGTGTGTGTGTGTGTGTGTGTGTGTGTGTGTGTGTGTGTGTGTGTGTGTGTGTGTGTGTGTGTGTGTGTGTGTGTGTGTGTGTGTGTGGTTATGTTCAGTGATAACAAAAACAATTTTACATTAATTTGATGGGTTACTATCCCCAATACACAAACCTACATGCACGCACATAAAATTGTATAAAATTGTATGCATAAAATGTATGCAGGTTGGAAAACCTTTTTTAATCCTTTTTCTTTCTTTTTGTCTTTTGTAGCTTTAAAGTTAAAACTTTTCATTTTTAAATCAAAACTTTATGAAATTTATTTGTATTCTCATTTTTATACATGAATATATACACAATTCTTATAATGCCCACTTTCTTAAATATCGGAAGGCCTAAATTAATATATTATGAAAAACGCACCTTTGAAACAAAAGTAAAGAGATATAAACAAATATCCCACAAAGTCTACGTCCATAAAACACATGGGTTGAAATTTCTGCATACTAATCTAATTGGTTATCGAACAATGAATACCTACTGAGAAACATACAGACCAACAAACTTTACAGCTACCCATATCCTCTTGTGAACATCAAATTCTTATACCATGACATGGACAAATAATAACGCCCACCTTCAAAATAACAAGACAGTATGCCCTTAATAACAACAGCAGGAAAAGAAACTGACTAGCTAAAACATACTGCTTACTTACATTCGTTTATGAACCCCTAAAATATACCAATCCCAAAATTTGACGCCAAAAGGGACGCGGGCGTGGCTGTGTGATTAGAAGCTTGATTCCCAACCACATGGTTCCGGGTTGGGTTCAGTCCCACTGCGTAGTAACTTTGGCAAGTATCTCTTACTATAGCCTCAGGCCGCCCAAAGCCTTGTGAGTGGATTTGGTTGACAGAAAATGAAAGATGTCCGTCGTTAGATAGATAGAGAGAGAGAGAGAGAGAGAGAGAGAGAAAGAGAGAGAAAGTGATAGATAGATAGGTAGATACATACATACATACATACATACATACATACATACATACATACATACACACATAGATTTAGTGTGTGTGTGAGTGTGTGTCTGTGTGTGTGTATCAGTTTTTATCCCACCACCGCTTTACAACCTGTCCTGAAGTGTTTACAGTTCGGCAAAAGGGACCAGTAAAATAACTACCAGGCTGAAAGAAATATAAGTCCTTGAGTCGATATTTTCGACTAAAAATTCTTCAAGGTGGTACCCTAGCATGGCTGCAGTCTAATGACTGAAAGAGGTAAAAGGTATGTCTGTGTATATAAGTTAATGTTAATGCGAGTATATAGAATTTGCAGTAAACAGACACGTATGGAGAGGAAACAACAGTTATCCTTAATGAAAAGGCCAACGCAATAATTCGAAAAGTGCTGTATTCAATATCAAACTGTAACCATAACATAAATTTAATTTAAGCTAATACTTCAATTTGATTTAGCAAGTTATTTTTTGTCTAACTAGGTTTTCTTAAAATGCCCATATAAGCACGCCTGTCCGTTTATATGTATTAATATATCTACATCTATCTATATCAATTTGAACGCATACTCTCTCTCGCATTCTCTCTCTCTCTCTCTCTCTCTCTCTCTCTCTCTCTCTCTCTCTCTCTCTCTCTCTCTCTCTCTCTCTCTCTCTCTCTCTCTCTTTCTCTCTCTCACACACACACACATACTCCTACATGATTAAGTAAGTATATCTACTACATATGTGGAAAATCGGTTTGTGTTTGTGTCGTTGTTAGCTAACTCCTCCTATATCGTTTTATTGGTTTTGATGAACCTTGACAGGTAAGTAGAACTCATGTCTGGAAACTTTGTGACATACTTAGATTGTTGAAAGTATCGATAATACGGCCCCTGGAAGGGACCTTTATATCTACCTCATAGAACTAATTTTTTTTCATTCCCAAGGGAAAAAAACCCATAGCACCTGCGCAATATTTTTTCTTAAATACTCAAGGGAAACTACTCATTTCATTGTTTATGTTCAATTACTTTGAATATTGATTATTTGTGTGTCCAAATTCTAATTTTTGCAGACAATATCACTTTTATACATTATTTGACACGTAAGTAGAACTCATATCTAGAAATCTCGTGACATACTTAGATTGTTGAAAAATATCGATAATAGGGTCCCTCCAATGGATCCTTCAAATCTGCTATATGTTACTAATATTTTATTTAAACAACCCAAGGGAAATAACCCATACTACCTGCAGTTTTTAGCGAAGTAATCAATATTTGATTCTCACGATCACCCGACTTAATTCTGCATTTCACTATTCAGTTTTGAATTGCTAAACGTTATTGAAGTCATCACGCAGTCGAACTTAAACTCAATGGCTGTGAGTCACAACAGCAGTTTGTTTTACTGTGTGAATATTTTGCATTGTATATTTTGCACTGTGCGCATCTTCAGAAAACATAGATTTGGTAGAAATAGTGAGCTAATGTGCGGCACAAACATTTGATCACTTTAAACAAATCATTTGTGCAGGTCGTTTGGCAAAAGCTAAACGCTCATGCGTTCTCTTCCACAGGAGAGTACATCGTATATTTGCATACATGCATGTATCTTTGTATGTATGTATGTATGTATTATCTATCTATCTATCTGTCTGTTTATCTATCTATCTATCTATCTATCTATCTATCCATCTCTCTCTCTCTCTCTCTATATATATATATATATATATATACATATATATATATGTATGTATGCATGTATGTATGTATATGTATATATTCACTATTAAATTGAAAGAAGGCAACAAAACGAAAATATTTTACACACACACACACACACATGTATATATATAATTCCAAAAGAGGTGTAGTAAATAAAGAAGCGAACATATACCAAGTAGACAGGCGAATAGAAAACAAAGAAACTCACCATTTCATCATCACTTATCGGCCAGAGGGTCAAATGCAAATACACATGTGCGTGTGTGTGTGTGTGTGCGTAAATATCTATATGTATATATATATATACATATATATATATATATATATATATACATAT
>NC_068988.1:39744654-39745545 GCF_001194135.2 Octopus bimaculoides | reverse complement strand
ATATATATATATATCAACTGTAAATAGAGCTCAAAACTGATTCGTTGAAAATACTTTATTACAACAACAATAATAATAATAATAGTAATAATGAAATTGACCTATGTACATTTCGATGGAACATCCAGAATGATTAATACATATAAAATATTATAAAATATAGGATACTCCATCTCTTCAGGGTCCCATTATTATTGCTATCATTATTATTATTAGTAGTAATACGCAGCCAATAAAAACAGAAAACATTCAAATCCAATTTCCATAGTTGACCCATGAAAATATACAAAACAGGATGAAAAGGTAATAGATAGCACACAACTGTTCATCCCAAATGTGCAAGGAACGAGCAAATGGCAAATTAAGTCAAACCTAAAAATTGTATATTATAAAATTCAGTTACTGATCAATTTAGAACGCTATAAAATTTTTAAAAATCCGTTAGAGCAATAATCATCAAAATAAATAAAGAAAGAAAGAAATCATACCGTAGAAAACAATTTTTAAAAAATTAATAATCATAACATTCAAACTAGAGGAACTTGGTTAAACAGAAACACACTTAAAAAATAATAATAATAATAATAATAATGATAATGTTCTTAAATAAAATTCTCTCTAATAAACTCTAGCACACACCAATATACACAATTAAAAATAAAATTTAATATTGTATCAATTCAGCGTAAACTAGCAAAAAACTTCAAAAGTATACCTTAGGACTACCACGCTATATTACACTAAATCTCTATATCCGTGTTACATTTACGTTATCGCAGAATGTAAATAAAAAAAGAAAACGGTCTTCAATGAAAAAATCCTTCAATAAAATTCTAACTCACACATACGGTAACACCACACTACACTTATCTATATTCTAACTATACCTAC
>NC_068988.1:39741688-39744236 GCF_001194135.2 Octopus bimaculoides | reverse complement strand
ATATATGTACATATGTGTGTGTGTGTATGTAGTATATGTATGTAATGTATGTTTGTCTATGTGTTTATATACTTATGTTTGTATATAGGTATGTGTATATGTTTTTATATATCTTTAAATTTCTATATATAAATGTATTTATATATGTATATATTTGTACGTATATATGTATGGAATGTACTTGTGTATACATTATATACATATATACATACATGCATACATACAAATAAAATTCGTTTGTATAGAAAGTATTACGTTGTTTTTGATATTTCATTTTAAAGTACTAGAATGTGATTTAGTATTGCAAATTTAATCATCGAAGCTATTTTCTTCTTTTTTTTCTCACTTCTTTCCATCAATTTTTCAGTTTTTCGGATGTCTGCTTAGAAAAATACCCTAAGTTTGAAATTGAACAATTTTTTTTTTTCTGTTTGTGTCATATTTTACTGTCGAAGTGGTTTTCCAAGACTCAAAATAGTTGAGATTGATGGAACAATGTCTGGAGGATATAGTGGTGTGTTTTTTTTCTTTTTTCTTTCTCTTTTCTATCAAACAATTCTACAAATTTTTTTCGTGACCGGTGAGGTATATATTCGAGAATTAACTCGGTGAAAAGGAAACCTCTCTGCGGTTAATTGAAGCGGAACTTTTCTAGCCAAAGCTATCTCCATACACTGTATTGCACATATAGTAGACTTCAGACGATTTTGTTTCTCTCGGGTCTAATAAATAGTTCTTTCCATTTCCTGACAAAAGCTAAATAAGATTTTCTTTGGTGAAACCCTTATGATGGAGGCGCGCAGCGTTGTGGTTATGGTGCTGGACTCATGTTGGTGAAATTGTGATTTCGATTCGTGGATCGAACGACGCATTGTGTTCCTGAGCAAAGTACTCCATTTCACATTACTCCAGTCAAACCAACTGGCAAAAATATGTAATTCTGCAACGGATCGGATCCTCGTCCAGGTGGGCAATATACATACCGCAGATACCGGGAAACTGTTCCTAAAATTCTCATGGATGTGGTTCAGCTTTTTTAAATTCCGACTGTACTGAATATTTCACTGCTCTAAAAACCATTTGTCGTCTTCAGAAAAAATTCTGTTTAAAAATCGAACTTGTAGGTCACATGAGCAACCTATTTTCAAAAATTTGAAATTTATTCTGACTTCTTCAAATTATTATGAATGTTTATAATGCCAACATTAATTTCAGTGGAAAATCCTTCACTTTTGCAGGAGGATTCCATTTTGTCATTTTTTCATCCAGTTTCCACTCATATACTTATTTAAAATTTAAACCACTCACTGCAAGTTCTACTACTCAATACCTCTTGACCATGAGATGCAATGAATAACATGTTTTTTTTTTATATTTTTGGTCACCTCGCCGGCATCAGAATCTCAATAAAACTCGCAAAGCAGAAATGTCAGCTTTCTACCTTTTTTTTTAATGGTTCTTCATATTAAAATTTATGAACTAAAATTCACTGCATCATACAATACATGCTACCATTGCCTCCTAAGTTTCTCCATCACCACTCTACACGGGATCACAATAATGTTTTTTACTCAAGGCACAAGCCCGAAATTTATAGGGGGGGGGGCAGTCGATTAGATCGAGTCCAATATGCAACTGGTACTTAATTTATCGACCCCGAATGAAAGACAAATTCAACCTCGGCGGAATTTGAACTCAGAACGTAACGGCGGACGAAATACTGCTAAGCATTTCGTCCGGCGTGCGATCGTTTCTGCCAGCACGCCGCCTTCAATAGATCACAATAATACTACAACAATGACGCCCTCACGAATTAAAAATATAAACACACTATAATTATGACAAGTGGACCCTCAAGATATACTATACATACATTACTGTTCAAGGTTACGCATTATTTTGAGTAATAGATTAATATCACTCACAGATACACACATACACACATATACACACAAAGTTTAACACACACTTGCACCGATACCATTCTACAGTGATCGGAAATAACGTTGCTACAATACAGTGAAGGAAAAATCTTTGAATTTTGTATCTTACATTTTTGGCAGCTCTTTCTCTACGATATGAATACGAATATTCACATCAGTGAGCAACTGGTAGACCTGGAATCCAACCCAATCTGACCCCACCTCGTTTCCATTACTTTCTCTTTCTCTCATACACACACGCAAACACGCATTTATGCAGCATGATACATAATATGTAAACCATCAATCCATCGTATTGCAACCATGCAGTGATCAAGTGATCCCATTAACCCATTATGTAATCTATATTTAAACACATCATACCAGCAATTTCAGAAACACGAGAGTCCGAGGACGGTACAAGGTACATATGCACTAATGAAAGCATAGGTGTATGTATCTGCATGCAAACACACTTACTGGCATTTCTACATGTCCAGCTATCAATCTATCTATCTAGCTAGCTATCTATTTATATATAGATAGATAGCTACCTATATATATATATATATATACATATATATAGAAGTATATATATATATATATATATATATATATATATATAT
>NC_068988.1:39738208-39741284 GCF_001194135.2 Octopus bimaculoides | reverse complement strand
TATATATATGTATATATATATATATATATATATATATATATACATATATATACTGTGGGCAGCCCAGAAGTCACTTAGGGGTTTTAATTTTTGATATCTCCTTTATTTTTACAAATAGGTGCATGAAATTTTAATTCAATATCGACGAGATTATTGACATTAATTTGCATTAGTCTTTTTTTATCATAGCTCTGCGTTGCGTATGGAAAATTTAAATGGCGTCCATTTTCTGCTTCACACTTTATGGGGTGCAATTATCTTTAGTGTTTTGGTCTAGGATTCTCAGAGCTCCAAAACTGGAAACTGGCAATTTTGTCTGTTGGCGAAACCATTCAAATGATAGTGAGCTTCATCAGGCATGATCGATTTTGTATAAAATTTGTGTCATTTCGTGCCAATACCTGGATTCCTGAATTGGCGCCTGAATTCATAGTCCTGGGGCTTCAACTGCTGAATCAACTGAACTTTGTATAAAAAAAAGTTTAAAGCTGCTGAGAAGTCTTTGCAGCGAAGTTTCAAATTCCACGCTGTCTAGACTGCCTACGGGTCCACGTGCACTCGTAACTTTGCCTTATCGGTTCTGAAGTGCAAGGTCTTTCAGATCGTGGTAGATGACTTACTGCTCCTTGTTTTTCAAAGCTTCGAGCTAAGTTCTTAATTGTGTTTTTACTTGGGACATTTCTCACTTGAAAATGCTAACTGTATGCTCCCTTGGTTTCAATAATTGAACGCTGATTTTGACAGAATAATTTCACCACTTGGGTTCGTTGTGTGGTGCCATATTTTTCAAAAATTAATTTCCAGGATCTAGTCCATAAAGAAAAACTTGAAAAGAAAAGAACAGTGTGAAAAAATAAAAGCATTATAAAAAATTGCAAACCCTCAGTAACTTTTGGTCACCCGTGCATTTGTGTACGTGCGTGTGTGTGTGTGTGTGTGTGTATCTGTCTGTCTGCGTGTGCGCGCGCGCGCGTGTGTGTTCGTAGTTTACAACCAAAAGGCACAAGCACAATCTTCACTAAAGTGACTAAGGGTGCAGGTCAGCACCAAAATTGCTAGAAATAAGAGTCAAAACAACTCTTAGCCACAGGCAAGCGCCTACCTAATGACTGACAATAGAGACAATCTCCCAACTGCAGGTGAAATAGATTGAGATCATCAATGATTTCGGTTTTAATCAACTTTCATCAGTGACCCTTACCCAGTTGCCGAGGGCTAAAATTAACTCGCCTTGTCAGATTATAGAAAATACCATAGCAATAGGTGACTGATCTCGTAAAATGGTAAAATGAAAAATATAAATTATTAAGGTGGCTATTTGCAATTTACAACCAAAGGCAAAAGTACAATCTAAAACAAGTGACTAAGAGTGCAAGTTAGCACCAGCATTGGTAGAAATAAGATTAGAGCAAATCGTAGCCACGGGCTTATCTAATGACTGACAGGAGAGACAAGCTCTCTACAAATAGATAGATAGATAGAAAAACAATTATTCATACGCATAAGTATTTATTGTGAGGGTGCCAATGAAACAATATAGTATTTCACGCACCATATATTACCCGCAACTTACACACCAGATATATTTCAGTACAACAAATAGTCAGGTGTTTGTTTGTGTGTGTGTGTGTGTATGTGTGTGTGTGTGTGTATGTATGTGTGTGTGTGTGCGTGCGTGCGCGTGCGTGTCTATGTGTGTGGGTGTGTCTGTGTGTTCTCTTCTTTTTTTTAATTTAATACTAGAGGAAATTTTAACCGGCCACCTACTTAGTAGCAAAGGTGCAAACGGAAGTAACTTCTACTAACGATCAACCTTTAAATTTTAAGGTTTTGCAGACTATTCTAGTCCAAGATATCGTTTTCATTTGTAGGATATGAATTAAAGATAAACATTCTCTCCCTAAACAATACTTTGCTGAAGACGGGTTGGTATGTATCATGTGGCTCCAATAATGATAGGTATGAAGCTGAAAGTGTATGTTGGGTACTGAACTTTGATGATCTATAGCTGTCTTCTTTCTCTTGTATTTTTCTAACCATATTTTTCTCCAGAAGGCAGCAGATATGCGCAACAGAACACATCTTGTTCTTTGTTATACTACATAACGATGTGTCCGGTTGTGTTTTAAATTTTTGACTGTTTAACTTTTTAGGTTCCACCAATTTCTTTTGATCCACCAGTCTCAGTACGGTGAAATTCGTTAGTAGGCATTTTTCTTTTTTGTTACCTTGTTCGAGAGCGTTTAGTGTGTATGTGTTCATGTACACATACATACATACATACATACATACATACATACATACATACATGCATACATACATACATGCATGCATACATACATACATACATACATACATACATACATACATACATACATACATACATACATACATATATATTCATATACAAAATTCCTTTAAAGGTTGATACACATCTCAGGAATAGCAAGCAATTCTGAAGTCTTAAGACGATTGCATTACTCCACTTATCGATCCAATTATACAGGTGTTGTTCCCAGTAATTAACTACGATTGAACAATTGCGAATAGACTCCTATGAGACTGTCGGTATCATAATACCAGCTGTTTGTTGCAAAAAGAAGTCACTTATCTACCACGAGAATATTTACTGCAATATATATATATTGAGGATGACAGATATAGAAACAGACAGACAAACATATATATGTAAATAGATACATAGACAGGATCACCAAGTCACCAAGACAAGGCAGATGCCACCAGTGCTGTAGCCACTGATGAGGGATGCAATGACCATGGTGAATACAGTCAACGCTGCACCACAAACGACAAAGACAGGAGAACAGACAAGAAGACGGTAAACACAAACAGGCTTCAAGACCAAACACGTCACACAGAGAAAAAGAAAAAGAAACAGATCTGTAAATTCTACCTAAATGGTACCTGCTGGCACGGGGAAAAGGGACGAAACTGCAAATTTGCCCATCCCAAACACCACCAGCTAAACAAGGTAGATAACCACTTACAACAAAATAAGCGGGAGCGCAGAAAAGGGAAACCAGAAAGCTTAAATCTACGTACACAAAATCCACCG
>NC_068988.1:39732757-39734385 GCF_001194135.2 Octopus bimaculoides | reverse complement strand
TACCACGAGAATATTTACTGCAATATATATATATGCATATGTGTGCGTGCGTATGTATTGCTAAAACTCCGGTATCTCCATGTAATAATCTGAAAATTAAGAGTGACAAGAGCGTCTGTGTAATATAATAAACTTTTCATTGTTCCCCCGCATATTTCCTGATATTAAAGCCTTTCGTTTTCCACATTCCAGTTGTGGGCGAAATATTTCAGATCTTATCAAAAGTTAAATGGCATCAGCAATATTGCAAGGTGGTCGGTCGCGGGTGTTATTTTACAGTTATGCATGCATAATTTATATACTTATAATTATGGTGTCTGTATTTAAATGTTCCTGTGTATGATATGTCTGTTGAAATGTTTGGTGTTGTGATATGTTTGAATATATGTAAGCACATTTGTAACTATGCACGCATATCAATACGGTATGGCTGTGCGTAGGAAGCTCGCTGTAGATGCACGCATGGTTTGGAGCAATAAGATTGCTTGCCAATCACATAGTGTCGGGTTCAGTCCCACCACCTGACATCCTGGCAAGCCCCGGACTGATCGTAGCCTGGTGAGTTGATTTGGTAAACGGAAACAAAAAGAAACCCGTCGAAGATATAAATATGTGTGAGTTTGTGTATTTATGTGCATGCATGTATGTATTTATATAGCAATGTGTGTATCATCCTTTGAGTTTGTTTCCACACCAGGGCTTGACAACTGTTGACGGTTCTCATAACTTAGCGACTATGCAGAAGATTATGATATTATCTCTACCAGACTTAAAATATATATACGGGGGCTATTTGTTCGACTAAATCCTTGAAGACGGTGTCCTAGCATAGCTGCAGTCCAATGATGGAAAAAAGTAAAGGATAATGTGTGTGTGGGTGTGGGTGTGTGTGTGTGTGTGTGTGTGTGTGTGTGTGTGTGTGTGTGTGTGTGTGTGTGTGTGCGACTTAACCCAAAGAAATAAACAAAGAAACCAATATTTGAAATGCTATACACTATACCAAGAGAAACAATGAAATGGTCAAAGATTATTTCATTCAACAAACCCCACTCATAAATAACCCTGTAGTACCCGATGACCAATGGTTGATTTTACTGAAGATAGTCAAGCCTTCAATGAAATCAAACAAAAATTACACCACTCATTCTAAACATCTGCTGAATGAATAGCAAAATAAGAGCGACACTACCACATATACTTCCATCCCAATATAACAACCATTCCTTCCTCTATTTCCATAATCTCCCCTCCTCTCCACGACAAAGACACAGAAATACCCACATAGCTCGCTTGACCTTCATGCTGGTAAAAATGGAAAAGTATCTCTCTATTGTACATCAGCTAATGTTATATCGCTTGAAGAAATGAATCAGCGATCTTAAGAGACATGTGATCTATGGAATCGCGCGTAGCGATGCATAAAATATTTATAAAATCCATCCAAGGATTATTGTTAATATTATTATAGTTATCTTACATTATAGTCGGTATAACATGATGAAACCCGCAAAAACTGGTCCACCTGTCAACATCATTAGACGGTGGCCGGCATAATGGAATAAGAGCTTTATTTGAATATTCAAAATGTTGCCCATAAGAAAATGTATATGCTATATATATATATATAT
>NC_068988.1:39730626-39732517 GCF_001194135.2 Octopus bimaculoides | reverse complement strand
TATATATATATATATATATATATATATATGTGTGCGTGTGTGTGTGTGTGTGTGTGTGTATGTATGTATGTATGTATGTATATACAAGGGACGTGAATATTGTGAAAGCGGAAAGTCGAAAAAAGAGGGGGGATTATAAAAAGGATATCAAAAACGAATGTAAAATTAATATTATAAAAGCCTCTTACTACTTGTATTGTTCTCTTGTGCATCTGTCTCAAAGGACTGCGAGGTAAATAGGTTTTATATGCCAGGGCTTTTCATATAGGTTTTGTGTGAATTATAAAGTGGGGAGGAATTAATCCTAGTTGTGAAAACTATGGAATTCGGCTTGGTGTGCTGAATAATTTTAATCATTAATTATAGTGGCCGTCTGATGATGGAGATTGAAGAAGAAATGAAGGAGAAATTTGAAAAATTATGTGTGAAAATGGAAGAAGAATAGAAAATAATTTTGATGTTGGATTTGGAGAAGGTGAAGTGCAATAGAACAGGGGCCAAGTGGTTGGAGAAATGACGAAACGGTAAGTTTATGAAAACGAAAGATTACAAAAAAAAAGAAGGAAAACATGGGACGAATACATAATCAGAAGAGAAAGAACAGTAAACAAACGTAAAGAAAATAATGATGATGAATGAAAAGAATGAGAAAAAAGAAAGGTAGGAGAAACAGACAAATAAGTCAATGAAGGGAAAGAGAATTTTAAAAGGATTTAAGATAATTACGAAATAGTGAAAAGCGATGTATTTGGTGATCTAGTTTCAAAAACCGTAAACAGGAGTAGAAGCAAGTTGCAGAAGGAAACGGAAGCAAGAGGAAGAAAGAAGGAAGCCAGAGGAGGAATAAAAGAATAGTTATACGAACAGGTGTATGTGTATATTCATGTATACAAATACAAATATGTATACACATATAATACATACATATGCATATATATATATATATATATATATATATATATATATATATATATATATATATATATATATATATATATATATATATATAGATAGATAGATAGATAGATAGATAGATAGATAGATAGATAGATAGATAGATAGATAGATAGATAGATAGATATAGATATACACACATAAATGCATACATAAAAAGATGAAAAAGTAAAAGTTACAATTCATACAATCACAAATCACACTGTACGTTAACGAAAAAAAAAAAGTATAATATACAAATTCATGTGGTCGTAAGTTTGCGTATGTATGCGTGTGTGTTCTTGTGTGTGTGTGTGCGTGCGTGTATGTGTGTGTGTGTATGTGTGTGTATGTGTGTGTGTGTGTGTGTGTGTGTATTTGTGTGCATGTGTGTAGACTATCACATCCGCGTACCTGCACTCACAATTCAGATAGGGAGAGAGGGAGTTTGTACGCAGATATTACTATAGGTAAGAGAAATGTCATTCATCTGAACGTCCTATGTCTGCAAGCAAAAACAATTTCCGAATGTAATACAATGTTATAGACAAAAATTCTATTGAGCTCTGGAATTCACAGTGGTATCCCTTGTTATTATGGATCAAGCAAAAGTTATAGTGTAGCGTATGATGAAAATATTGCACAGACCCCAATCTTGCATACTTTACAAAACCAGTGCACCAATTCTTCTTAGTATAAATATGAATTTGTATTCTTAAAATAGAAACAGCAGGTTCGAAGCAGTGTCCATAGTTATTCTCTTTGGATTTCAAACAGATATTTACAACAGCATGAGAATTGACCTCTATAATAGTGCGTAGTTTCTTTTTTTTTTTATTCTTGTTTGTGCAATACAACAATATTCAGCCTGTTATGTTTACACTTGACAGATGTTGTGAGGAGAATATTCCACCAGTGTTCCTTGTGTTGATGCCTGTATATATATATATATATATAT
>NC_068988.1:39726023-39730590 GCF_001194135.2 Octopus bimaculoides | reverse complement strand
ATATATATACAATAACAGAAGTATTCTCTGTATTTATTCCAGAAGAGTTTGTTTTGCCCAATGGAGTTTGTGCAACAACATCATGCTTCAAAGGGAGGTAGAACCTTGATGTGCATTTTTGAGTAGCTGCTAAACACATGCATGATGTCTTCCACAGAAATATGACAATCTACACTTACAGTTGCATCTTGGAGCTTCAAGGGTTTTACCGTCTTAGTTGTTTATTAGGTAATTCGTATCAATCTCTTATTCTTGGATTGCAAATGCATAAACTTCTAAGAGTGATGTGATGTACCAGCAATGATTCAAAGAGAGGCTTCGCTTGTCAATATTACTGTCTTTTTAAAGTGTACCTGTATGTGGGTGGTGGGAGACAAACGCAAACACAAATGCACACACATTCATGCATATATACATACATACATACATACACAAATACGCACGCACGCGTACACTCACACACACACACACACACATACATATATATATATTAACTAGATGGTATCAAAACATTCCTGGACTACATACGTTTAATAAAGATATAACATATTTACCTAAGGAGCGTGAGTTATATTTAAATATAAATAAGAGGAGACCACTAAGTGGGTCCTTTGTATGCTAAAAAATAGACGTCAAACCATCCTACCACGAAATCTGTGTTCTCAAATTAGCAACACACTAGACAGAGCTAGACAAATGAAAAAAAATAATAAACATAGCACTTAATTCCATACCATAAGGTTTCGACATGAACAATTAAATAATTGTCTGTGTCTCCTCAGTAAAATCGATGCTGACGCAACAATGGAACTGGACAGCACCGTCTCCGTGAGACGATACACATGAATAAAGTTCTAACATCATGTATTTACCTAGGTTTTAACAATCATCTCCTTCGAAATAGTCATCTTGCACAATAGTACGCCAATTCAAACGCTCCTGCCACTTTTGGAAGCCCGTCTGGAAGTAATTTTCCGTATGCGAGTCGAGGACCTTCTGCGATTCGCTCTGGATCTCAACAATGGTGTTGAAACAGTGACCTTTGAGCTGCCTTTTCATCTTTGGGAGGAGATGGAGGTCTGCAAGTGCTAAACCCGCGAATAGGACGGTTGGGTGCAGAAGCGATACCGTGTTGATTTTGACGAGAGACTCATCAGTGAGTAGAGCTCAGTGAAGAATCAAATTCTTCGCGCTGCACAGATCCGGTTGCTTTCAACGTATGTACTCGATGTAAAATACCATATTTAAAGGGGTGATTCTCGTGGAAGGTCTTTCAGATCGCTCATTATTTTTCAGGGCCGTTCTTCCGCTTTTGAAGCGCTCGTATCATTCGAAATATTGCGTACGGCCCATTGCCTCGTTGTCGTAAGCCGCCGAAGCATCCTCGATGTGTCTCTAGCAGATTTCCCATGTTCAATGCATAATTTCACGTTGCCTCTATATTCCTGTCCAAGACAAAATCGCAATACTATGGCATACATGTGATCACAATAACACAAATTTCACAACTTGCGAAGTAAACACACCAATGTCACTCAGTACGCTGCCTCATGAAGATCACTGCTAGCCCTCACTACGTTTCCGTACCACCTCGCAAATATATTCATACACACACCCATACCCAAACGCACACATACATATATATATATATATATATATATATATATATATATATATATGTGTGTGTGTGTGTGTATATATCTTGCTGAGAGATTTAAAACAAGTTGATTTTGTCTCTACGAGATCAGCGACGGTCTGTCGCTTAAAGAACGTATAGTGTTTGCGAGTGGACAAGGCGTTCATCAACAGCCAGTAATTTTCTCACACTGAGGATGGTTAACCACCCAGAAACCATGGTCTGTGAGTATGACGTAAGGCTGTAGATGGGAGCGATGACATCCCTTGCAAACACTGTACGGACATAGACTGTGTGTCGATAGCCAGCTGGAAAAGATGTTTTCCTGGGGATTAAACAACAGTAACATCGTCCTTAATAGGGCCACACAAATTCTGTTGGCAAATAAACTTTACTATTCGGTACTGTTACTGTAGATCTCTCGTTGAGAGATTTAAAACAACTTGTTTTCTTTATACGAGATCAGCAACTGTGTGTCGCTTAAAGAATATATAGTGTTTGCGAGTGGAGAAAGCGTTCATAAACAGCCAGAAATAACCACCCAAAAACCATGGTCTGTGAGTATCACGTAAGTCTAGAGATGGGAGCAATGGCCTCCCTTGCAAACACTATATGGACACAGACTGTGAGTCGATAGCCTGCTGGAAGAGATGTTTTCCTTGGGCTTAAATTTACTATATGTGTGTGTATCTGTGTGTGTGCGTCTGTGTGCGTGCGTGCGTGCGTGTGTGTGTGTACGTGTGTGCGTGCGTGTATGTGTGTGTGTGTGTGTATGTGTGGCGATCATGATTTCAATAACTGGGCCAGATGGCACGTTGCGTTCTTGGGCGAAACACTTCATCTCGCGTTGCTCTGCGATTACTCCAACACCTGACGCGTGATACACCGTACACTTGTTCAGACAACATCAACTTGATGGAGAGAGTGAGCTAGTATGCTAAACGAATATTTGATCAGTTTAAGCAAATCATATATGCAGGTAGTTCTGCAAAAGTTGAACACTCATACGTCGGCTGAGACGGGACAGTCCATCATAAATATATATGTAAATACACACACACACACATGCACATCCAATCCTAAGATATTTCTTTGTGAAGGCTTATTTTTATATTTTCATTTTCAAGTATATATATCAATACATAGAACAATTCAGGATTTATGCTAAAACGTTAAATTTGTGCCATTCAAGCAAAAAGTATATACATATATATTATAAACAAAATTTGGAAGCGTCGAATGTGTATAGTATTTTACAGACGAGAAATGTAATTTCGAACGCAGTATAATTGTGAACACAGAAGAAAAATTTAATATTTACGCTTAGAAGACGGAAACCGGGTTCCCAGCATGCGGGTATGGGATTACAACACGTATCCTTCAAGAACTGGCTGAGAGCTCTACCATTAAGCTAAATAATAGGTTTTTTCGAATTCGACAATATCTTATAAACCAACGTTGAAAGCGTCGAATGTGTATGGCGGTGAGCTGGCAGAAACGTTAGCACACCGGGAGAAATGCTTCGTGGTATTTTGTCTGTCTTTGCGTTCTGAGTTCAAATTCCACCGAGGTCTACTTTGCCTTTCATCCTTTCGTTGTTGATAAATAAAGTACCAGTTGCGTACTGGGTTCGATAAAATCGACTGGCTCCTTCCCCAAAAATTTCTAGGCCATGTGCCTAGAGTAGAAAATAATGTATATGGTATATTATAGACAAGAGATTAAATTTTGAACGCAGTAAAGCTGTGAAAATATTGAGTATATACCCGTATTTACTTTGTTGTTTAAAATGTGTGTGTGTGTGTGCGTCTGTGTTTATGCGTGTAAGCAAAACTTTAAGGCATTATCAGCATTTTATATATATATATATATATATATATATATATATGCAACTCGACAAATACGGTAGTCGGTGACATCAGGTCATATATATGCATGACCAGCATTGATTAAGAAAAAGTAGAGTTAGCTAGGACGAATAAATATATGA
Source organism: Octopus bimaculoides (assembly GCF_001194135.2). Taxonomy (NCBI): domain Eukaryota; kingdom Metazoa; phylum Mollusca; class Cephalopoda; order Octopoda; family Octopodidae; genus Octopus; species Octopus bimaculoides. Next base: position 39,726,964 of record NC_068988.1, on the reverse strand, counting down.
TTGGCTGCAAGTGAGATAATCAATGACTAGCTTGTTGCAAGAATTCACCTGACTAGGTGGTTACTATAGATACTTCAACGTCATGTTATCAATTAAGAAGGTAGATGGAATTCGATCTAACGTACATCCCTCACCTGTATGCTGTTAACGATGTGATTATGTTCATATATATAAGTGCGTGAATGTGAATGTTTAAGTAAATAAGTATATACATATATATATATATGTCTTTATTTGTGTGTATCTGCATGTGTATGCCTGTGTGCTTGTGTGTGCGCAGTTGTGTATATGTATTGAGAGAGAGACAGACAAGGAGAAACAAATCCACTGCAAAGAAAGATAAATATATATAAACACATACATATCTATATGCATGTGTGTGTTTGTCTATATATATATATAGATAGATAGATAGATAGATAGATATTTATTTATATATATATATATATACGTGTGTAAATATATATATATATATATATTTACAAATATGCAGATAAGTATATATGTACGCATAAATATATATGTGTGTGTGTGTGAGTAGTTATATATGCAAATATGTGTATGTGTGTGAGTGTGTAAGTGTGTGTGTGCATCTGTGTGTGTGTGTTCATTCGTGTATGTGTGCGTAATACTTCTCTTTAATAACTTTTTCTTTCTCAGTCTATAAACCTAGAAGCACATTCAAACTCACACATGCTTACTAGCAGTGGAGTCAATGAAAGCTCGGTTACTGTATCGATGTTACGCTTTGCAGTGTAGAGGAAAATATAATATAATATAATATAATATAATATAATATAATATAATGTAATATAATATAATATAATATAATATAATATAATATAATATAATATAATGATATCTACTACATATGAAATTCTGACTGTGGGTGTGCTTGTGGAGTTGTTAGCTAACTCCTACATCATTTTATCGGCTGACCA
>NC_068988.1:39718523-39723523 GCF_001194135.2 Octopus bimaculoides | reverse complement strand
TGTATGATGTCGAATATAAACGGCGAAAATAGCATTCCTCCGAAGGATCTCTAGAATAACGTAACACTTCAGGATGAATATTTCGGAGATTCTCAGGTCGAGCTGATACGCCTCTGCATTGCAATGTTGCTTCTTCAGTACTACGGGAACGTATCTCAAACGACACTGAAAAGAATCGCAGTTAACGTGGAGGTAGACCAAGATTAAGGTGATTAGTCATATTTGCTAATTCAGTTGGAAAGTATGCATAATGATGGTTGGTTCTGACAGGACCCTATGGAGAAGGTCCATCAGGGCTTTATCCCTATGACCCTCCCAGAAGTAGGAGGCCGAGAAGATGAATGGACTGATAAAGAAACAGAGAGAGAGAGAGAGAGAGAGAGAAAAGAGAGATAGGGAGAGAGAGATTGTAAATTAATTACTTGCACTCTATTTTATCTAACAAACTCATCAGATTTTCATGACTTTTCCTCTTAACCTCTTTCTGTTTCGCTCTCTCAAACACTTTCTATATTAATTTTTTTTCTGTCTCTATCTCCTTTGTTCTTTTTCTTTTTCCCTACCCTTCTACTCTGTCTGCTTTCTCCCTCTCTTCTCTTTCTCTTGGTTTCGTCCGTTTTCACTCTTGTAACATTAAATTGTTAAATCTTCAAACCAGTAAACGTCTAATGCTTAAAGTAGCACTAGTCGAATTTGAGAGCATCTGTACAATAATATTCAACTTTCTGTTTAGTGCATTATATTTCCGTGGGCGTTAAATTTGCTTCCCATCCTCCCACTAATGCCAACTCAGATTAGAATAACGGAATAAAGAAGAAACTGTTTCAGAATCAATTCTTTTGGTCTACCAGCGTCCATTAACAAAATTAAAAGAGTGATACCGTTCGCATTTTAAAAATTACAACACATTTTTGCGGTTTACTCTTCAGAAAAATTCAAGTTACACATCAGATACAGTCTGTTGTTTAGAATATTCTTTGCTGCTATCCTTTCGTCAGATCTATGGCATATACATATATATATATATATATATATATATATATATATATATACATACATACATACATACATTCATACATACACTTATATATATGAAAGAAATATTTTATATTCTATTTCTTTATCGTCTAGACGTAATACGGTATCATATGATTTGCAGTGCTTCAACGTTGCGAGGGACAACTATAATGTGCGATAGGCCAATATTTCTTTAGAATATGTTGATATTTTAAACCGTATAGAGGACCGCGTCATTTACAGAAATAGTAATATGACAAACAAAATGTCTTGCCATATTTGGTTACACCCCTTACTTACCGTGAGATTGTCCTTGTATTTCATCCCCCCAGAATCGATAAAATATCTATGTGGAAAAAACTGTAGTCTGTTAGATAGAATGTTTATGTATAAGTGTATAAGTACACACATGAGTATGTGTGTATGTGAGTTTTTGTGTGCGCGTTTGTTTTTTTTTCATTCAATTAGCTTCTGGTATTGTTCTGCTGGTCTCAAACAATAATCTGCAGCTTTACACCACCTTGAATTCAGATATTGTTATTGCTATATGTAGAAACATTTCTGTTTACGACAATGCGTGATGTCAGAACAATAAAACAATCTCTCTCTGAAAAGTAAATCAAGCTATCTTGTGGTCTCTAAGTAAGCTTAAGTGGTTTGAGCCGTTAAATATAAATGTCATTTCTATTATTGCCGAGTCGAATGCGTAGAATCAATGTTTATTCACTTCCAGACTTCAACTGGTTAAGCCTTAAGGGCTTAACCAGTTGATGTCTAGAATGGTCTTCTGTACATTGGCGCTTGTCTATAGGGTAAAACATGAGTCAGAGTTCCAGAGGGTTTCAATAAAAGGTTTCTTGTAAATTTATATAACAATCATTGAGAAAACGGATTAGACTGAAATTTAGGGTCGAAGGAGAATAGGATTATGAAGGAAGATGAAGTGCGTGTCACATGCCTGTTTCGAGGAAAGTAGAACCCAATTCAGTAGTTCAGAAGAATAGAAGTCAGTATTCTAGAAACAGCAGAGATAAAATACAAACAGCACATACATGGGTCATTGGCGTTACTTTGGTCGTGAGTTATTTTCCCAAAATACATTATTTATCTTTCTTGAGATATAATTTATGATTTTTCTCTTTTCTTTGTGTGTGTGTGTGTAAAGTAGTTTTGTCATCATAGATATATGAACGAAGTTATGTTATTTTCGGGTCCCGAAAAGGATTTTGGAAAAGTAGTTTAAACTAAGCAACACAATTTAGAGAGCAAACTTTACAGAAAATTCAAAATAAACATATATATATATATATATATATATATATATAAACAAATAGTAAATGAGTATATGCATATATACGTACAGGTATGTGCATACCGACATCCACCTGTATGTATAGGTGCATATCTGGGTACAGGACATTGCAAACAAACGTAGACGAGAACACACGAGCCACATAGAGAACATCTCCTTCATCAGCCACCCACGTTTTAACACCGGCGTTTTGAAGAGCTTGGGCAGGACGCATCGCTTAAAATATATATATATATATATATATATATATATATCTTGCTATGCAACGACCATCACATTTATTGATTTATTGATCTGGTACCTGTTCTGTTGATCCAAACGCTTGAAAAGTAAATCCCTATTTGGTAAGATTTAACCTAATGAATTAGACAGATAAGATTAAATACCGATCAGTAGCAATGACGCAAGGCCCCATGTATTCGAGTGGGGAACAATCAGTTAAATAGATCTCTCTATTTGACTTATTATTTACAACATTGAACTACAAATGATTAAATGCAAACTCGACTTCCGTGATATCCAATATCTGTACGTGAAAAATATTAAAAAACAGAAGGTATTGGGGAAGATTAAATCGCGATTTATTACATACGAAGAAGTCAACTGTTCAGACATAGTGTTTGACAAGTACTTATTTTTATGAGCATCTTGAACAGCATCATGTAAGTTGTACCTCAGTCAAATTTGAACTTATATACTCCTGTCAAGAAAGAATAGTGAGATCTGGATGAGAGTTGGCTTCTATATCTAATTGAGTGACTACTACCTTGTTCTTTCGCTTACTCACAGAATTCCAATGTCTGATCTTATACTACCTCCTTCTTACTTTCATTAATTATTTCGAATACATGTTTTTAAAACTCAATATATGTTTTTTAAAAAAGAATCTATGTTGCAGAGTGCTACAAGGCACTGGTGAGAATTAGTTTTGTGAAGGAGAAATCTTCGGAGTGCACTTTATACGTCAACGGAGCATCACTGAGACAAGTAGAGAAATTTAAGTGTCTCTGAGTCTTGTAAACCTAAAAAAAACTTTAGGAATTTTGTTCGACCCTCTACTAATTTTGTCCAAAAGATAATGTTTGATATTTATTCCTGTTTATGGTATTCCACCATCCACCCCTGAGTCTTCAATAAAATAAATGACTCTGGACGTAAAGTCAAGAGAGTGAAGAAACCACAGATGTATGGCTAATAACTGTTGACATTTTATTCTAATCTTTCAAAACTCCTTTCGTTCATTTCTTCATTTCCATTTTGGCAACGTTCCGAAACATATAAGCAAAATGATAAACATATACAACCTGAATGAAATTTCAAAACGGAGCAGTCACTATTATTGTTGTTGTTGCTGTTGTAATTCGGGTTATTGTTGTTTAGTCACTTGTGTCCGTTCTGTTCTAAAATATGGTAAATATTGGAGACTATGATATTGACATCATGGAAAATGATCATTTTCTTTCTCTACCCACAAGATCGTATAAAATAATAGTTGTCAATGAATTTCCAAGTCATTTGATCACCTAAAATCTATGTTTGCATACTATAGATATATTCTGTAGTATATTTTAGAATACATAGATAAATGCATACGTACACGCACACACACAGACTGGCGTACTCAGACAGGCAGATACACACACATAAACACACGCACACACACAAACACAGTCCTGCATATGCAGAGAGAAAGAAAGGGAGAGTGTAGATAGATAGATAAATAGATAGATAGATAGATAGATAGATAGATAGATAGATACATACATACATACATACATACATACATGCATACATACATACATACATACATACATAAATACATACATACATACATACATACATACATACATACATACATACATATAGGTATAGCAATAAGTAGAATTTTTTATAGTTATATCAACTGTTATGCATATATATTATATAAATTGGACTTGGACGATCATTGTATTCTTTCTTGTCTTGAGGTTCACAGCTGGGTGGATTCGTGTGAAAAATAGTACACAGGTGGAGACGGGTGCATAAATGGTGCTGCGGTTTGTATTTTTTCCTAGCCCCATAGTTACCGAAAAAATTGATTAAACCTTTTCTAATGGAATTTCCCTGTTTGTTCCGCCATTAAAACAACCAGTTGCTCACACAGCCGGCATATACCATTTCGCTAGCAACAAGGGGAGTACAGGATGACATTCAGCCGAAACTTTAGCTGTCTCTCTTCTTTCACCTCTTTGTGGAGTTAATAATCTTAATCTTTAGTTACTGTTTCTCATTCAAACTGCATAATAGGCAGAATTGTCGGATTAAGATAGTAGGGTGTTTTGAGGGAGATTTGGCTGCTATTTCTACCAGGTCTAGCTACCATGTAGATGTCTGAACTTAATTTTCATTCACATATTTGCATTTAAAAAAATTTACATAATCTTTTCCATAAATCAACTATCGTAAAAATGTTATACCATGACTTCACATTTTCTATGTATGTGTATGTACCTTAAAAGACGTCCATCATCCCGACACACACCTTCACTCACTCTATCTCTCTTTCTCACCCTCTCTCTCTCTCACACATACACAAGCGCAAGCACGCACGCACACACGCAAACACATACACACCCACACACACATACATATACACACACAAACACACACACACACACACACACACACACAC
>NC_068988.1:39715750-39718468 GCF_001194135.2 Octopus bimaculoides | reverse complement strand
TATATATATATATATATATCGTCTTTCAATTTCTGCTCTCTGCAAATAAAATTTTTACGGATACAAAATATAGGGATTAACTTATAATTTATTTCTATCTTCATAAGTAAATCAATGTTTTAATGATTATACAAACGTCCAATAGAATAGCTCTCAGAAACAGACTACGTACAAATTCGTTCTTCACAACTCCTAAAGCTGTTTTCTGACAAGTGGGGGGGGATCAGGAAATTTTCTTACAGCTGGAGGCTCCAATCGAAACCGGGGACCTGAAAGGATAAGGTTGAGAAACGCTGTTATAGATTATGCCTAATCGAAAACGATCACAGCCACATCATACAAACAGACCGGTTGAAACCGGACTTATCTGCTTGTATATATATATAAAAGACTAATTGGATAAATATGTGCAAACACCGGAAGGAAGATAACTTTCAAATTTCAAAAAGTATGCGTTTAGAAGCCAAGTTTCAAATGCAATTCAAAAAGCTTGAATAACATCGAATCATACAGCCTAAAGTCACTTTTATGTGTTCATGTAAGGTATACACACACACATATATATATGGAATTTGGGATATGTGCATATATATAAATGTGCGTGCATGTATATATGTGTGTGTGTGTGTGTGTGTGTGTGTGTGTGTGTATGTATATTTATATATATAGAGAGAGAGACAGACCGACAGACAGTGAGAGACAGACAGACAGACAGACAGAGACACAGAGAGAGAGACAGACAGAGAGAGAGACAGACAGAGAGAAAGACAGACAGACAGAGAGACAGACACAGAGAGAGACAGACAGAGAGAGAGTCATAGAGAGAGACAGATAGAGAGAGAGAGATATAGAGAGAGATATAGAGAGATAGATAGAGAGAGAGAGATAGAGAAAGAGAGATAGAGAGAGAGAGATACATGTACATTTATATTCGTATGCACACGTATATACACACATATATGTATACATACACGAATACATACTTGAATACATACATATATACACACACACACACATACACAAATAACATAAGGTCAATTTCGTGAAATGTCATCGTTTGATTAGTCCCTGAAACATTAGCAGCACAAATGTGAGTTTTCTCTCCGGCAACGCTGACGCCTAGTTTCATTCTATCATGGAAACTTTCATTGAAGACACACACACATAGATACATATACATATATATATGCGTGTGTGTGTCTGTGCGTTTGTGTGTGTGTGTCTGTGTCTGTGTGAATACGACGGTCTTCTCTTAGTTTCCGTCTACCAAATCCACTCATAAGACATTGGGTCAACCCGAGGCTATAGAAGACATTAGCGCGGTTTGCCACGTAGTGGTAATGAACCCAGAGCTATGTGTTTGGGAAGCAAACTTCTTAATACAAAGCCACGCCTGCGCCTAGATATTAATATAGGTGTTAAATTGTTAAATATCAGGCGATGCTTGTGCTTGAAGATCTTTAAAGTGAGGAAAGGTCTTGCATAGGGCTAGTCTCTCTCGGTCACTCACTCTCTATTTCTCTTTACATTCCTCTCTCTTTCTCTCTCTCTCTCTCTCTCTCTCTCTCTCTCTCTCTCTCTCTCTCTCTCTCTCTCTCTCTCTCTCTCTCTCTCTCTCTCCTTCTCAACAAGGTATGCATTGGCGTGAAGGGAAGAAGCAGTCTGCACCACCGGATACAAACGAATTCGCAGACGTTGCATCAGAGTCTTCCTTCTATGAACAAGATGTCTCCTCCAGCTAATTACGGGCTGTTGGCTCAATTGAGTTCATCCGCCTTTTGACGTGTTTTGTTTTCGTCTTGTAAGGAGTTCAACAACAGCCACTTTCTCTATTACGCAAGGTTGATAGGGTTGCCAGTTTAGGTACCGACAAACCGACCACACATCAGTTTGTACAGAGTTGCTTGCTACATATAGCAGTCACATATGCATACATGGATAAACGTATATATTATTTACAACGAAGAGTAATATCTTCACAAGATGAGAAAAAAAGGATACCATATTAAAATCTTCAATACTAATAAACGCTGAATTCTGTCTAACCGGGACTCCTGTATCTAAGTCTACATTTGCTCTACATAGACGTATATGTTATTGGAGTCAGGAAGATTTGGGGATTGAAAATCTGCTTTTGTTTTGGTTCTTAAACATACAGCATTGGGATTTTATTTAAAAGAATTTGGGTTGCTATTTCTAGCAGGTAGAGCTTGGCTGATTCACGCCAACTTGGTTGACGTTTGTCAGATGAAGTCAGAGATCAAGGGGGAGATAAATGACATTCGCTTCGTTAATTTTACGTCGAGGTAAGAACTTTGGGACAAATTGGCCAGTAGTCGGAATTCAACTTGGAACTGGAACAAAAGAATGATTGCATAACAGAATTAATTCTCACCCGTCATTAAACTCTGATCAAACACCACCGGGGCATATAGTCATTATAGGCGTATAACAGTCATGCTATTTAGCTCACTTTAGTTTTGGGCCACAAGTCCAATTAGCCCTCCGCAGGAGCGAGCTCAAGAGTCCGCACGGAGTGCAGCTTTTAAGTTAGTTCTTTAATAGATATAGTCATACAAGGGAATTAGAGAACGAGGTTTTTCACAATCCTCAAATATTTTGGAGTTGCTGCTGGTGTGTATGTGTGTGTGTTTGTGTGTGTGTGTGTGTGTGTGTGTGTGTGTGTGTGTGTGTGTGTGTGTGTGTGTGTGTGTGTGT
>NC_068988.1:39701138-39710981 GCF_001194135.2 Octopus bimaculoides | reverse complement strand
TATATATATATATATATATATATATATATATATATATATATATATACACATATATATATACTTTTTCACTTCCCGAGCGTTAAACTAATACCTCTGTTTGTTGCCTACACCACCTGTCTTCGTCTTATGTTTTTTTGCGAATATATATATATATGGATCATAGAGTTAAGAAAGGAACATTCACATCGCAGTACCAACCAATCATTTAATCACTTCTCTCTGTACATTTATAAGAAAGAAATTTGAAGAAACAAAGAGAAATAGGAACTCTACGTATGTACACCAGTGGATCTATTGCATTGGTGATTGAATGTCTACCAATCAACTGAACGGTCTTCTTTGGAATGCAGCCTAGAATTTTCGTTTTGTAAGCAGAATCAGTGTTGTAAATATGAAAATTTGTGCACAACATACGAATATGGCAAGGGAAAATACTTCATGGACGTGTTCTACATACGTAATACAAACGTAGGTTGTGTCTATGTAACATAGTATGATGTAAAGAAAGTTGCTTCAAGGATTTTATCGTGATAATTAGTAAAAGAATATATTTAAACTTACTTTAGAGGCGTTTAATGTCTAAAATAAGAAAGAAAGCCTGATGATGTCTAAATGGTCTCTTGATTGAACCTTTCGGAAAATATACACAATAGAGACTGGAGTATACTTGACCTTTAAAGTTAACATGTGTTTCCGCCTTATGAAATCGCTTCAGGGACGTCTATTTTACATTCCTGACAAGACTCAGATTATACACCGAACCAGCGATGATAACCATATACTATCAGTCTCTAAATGAGAGTCTAATCTTTAGAGTATACAAAGCAATGTGCATGTACTCGTCATTGGATATAATCAGATATTGTGAAACTTTGGATTGGTAGGAACCTTGACACTTTTCAATAAGCGATCTTCGTGAGAAGATTGAGTTTAGAACATTATTGTTTTGCTGATGTAAGGCGGAATTATGTCGCCATGCTCTTATCAAAATCTCCCTTTTTCACTATATATTTCAGTCTCTCTCTCTCTCTCTCTCTCTCTCTCTCTCTCTCTCTCTCTCTCTCTCTTTCTCTCTCTCTTTCTCTCTCTCTTCCTCTCTGCTTCTCTCTTTCTCTACCTCTCCTACTTTCTCTGATACACATGCGCAACACCTATCCAGACTGACCTAGTTATCTTACTGCATTACTCTTATATAAATATAGTAGCTCATTTTTCATTTCAATTTACTACATTTCATCTTAATTGCCAGTGTCAAGATATGAATATAACAATTTTTAATATCATTTATGTATATTTTTTGCTAGTTTCCTTCTCTCTGTACAGTAGCTTGCCACTAGATCTTATAAATTAGTCTTAATTGATACCAGTTTAAAGTTTAGAATTTTGTTTGGTATATAACTTGATAATTTGCTTCTTTCAAATTAACTAGCTTTAGGTCTGATATCTATGTTAAATTTCAATTCAGTTTATTATCATGAACTTTCAGCCTACCTACAGGATATACCGAGTTATATATTCTCTCACGTGTTTATTCAATGTAATTGGTTATTCCTAGAAGTTTTTTGCTGAAATTCATAATTTCTTGATCTTATGTAATTTTCAAAAATTCTCAGTTTGAATCTGTAAATGGTTTTCAATAAAACTAACTGCGTCGCATAAATTTTAAGTCTACTATATGCAAATTAAAAGAATGCACATGAGCTCATTTTGATTCGTTACTTCATTTTAGCCGCCTCCTCCTCCATTTGGATTATGTATTTAATTTTTACTTTCAAAAATCTGTTCCCGTGTTGTTGTTTTTATTTGGTCTTGGCAAATGTAAAATATATAAGGGTTTAGAATATTGGCACAATGCCAGCAATTACGGGGGAGAGCAGAAGTCAATAAAATCAAACCTAGTTCTCACTGGAACCTATTTTATCGACTGCGTCAGAATGAAACACATAGTCGACCTCGATGAAATTTGAACTCAAAATGTAAAGGTGGATGAAATGCTGCAAAACATCTTGCCTGGCTTGCTAACGATTCTACCAGCTCACTGCCTTGTACAAGTATATATTGAAATGTATTCAAGTATGCATTTAAAAACCTGAAACGCGTAATTCTTTCATTGAAATGGAGGAGCGAGTACGCATTAAAAATCAGCAGGCTTGTGTATGTTTGTGTATTCATGTGTGTGTGCATGTGTTCGCATATGTTCGCGCGTGAGTGAATGTGTGTGTGTGCGCGCGATGCCCCTGGGTGCTGCATTGCTGTAGCTAAGGGGTTCATCGCTGTTGCTAATAAGGGCAGCACAGTAAACTAGTCTACGATTACAAAAATTTGAAATTCCTGCTTGTATATTAGTGTAGGTTCTAAGAGGTTCCAGACCACCAATGCCAGAAACGTCAGCATTGTACCTGTATTAATATAAAGGGAATTGTTTTTAACGTCAGCTTTTGAGACAGACTTATTGAAACTGCATTAGGTCTATTGAAACATTTTATATAGATTCAGTATGGAATCTATATAAAATATCTATTGTAGAAAGCTAAAGCATTGTTGTATATCTGCTACTACTTGTTCAGGGAATACTTTGGGAATACCTTGGGAATGGAGGTTCTCTGTTTTATCAGAGTGGTCATTTTAAACGTTTAATCATTCTCCTTAATTTTAATCTCACAGCCCTTCTCTTACTCCTAGTTCCTAAAATTTATTTCCATTACTGTCTCTAGATAAGCATTCACCAAGCATATAAATTGACAAAGGTATTGGAGCTATGGCAATTCCATTTTTTTTTAAGATTCGGGAATAATATATCTATGATGATATCATTCAGTGCATTTTTTTTTATTGTTATAAAAGAGTACAGTATGAATTGTGAGAATTTTACTACCATTTCTAGCAGGTCAACAGAACATAGAAAGGTTCACTCTTTGACTCATCTCTAACTGTTTCTTTATCAAGTAATGTGAACTTGACCCAAAGAGACACCAATAAACAATTAACGCATTTTTCAATATTCTTTGTACAGTTTTTACAGTCTCCATCTTGATTGTAGCTACTTCAAAGTAACTTCCTCCACTTCCTACATACTTGATCAATTTAAGTGAACAAATTTTAATAATGTTTCGAATGTCTATACTCCTTTTATATTTAGTATCTTTTCTATAAATCTATGTCACAGTTGTTGTTGTTTGTGCTACTGCAGTCTACATCTTCTCAGCATTGATTGAAAGACAATTAACCGATCAGAGTTCCTGCTGTGATCATACGATCTCATCATTTCTATATTTATTTATTTATTTATTTTTAGATATGAAGTCTTTAGAACTACACAGTCCAATGAAGTCTTCGTATAGCAGGAAGTAGGATTTGATGGCAGAGTACGCTTTAATTGAGACTGCATATATTTTATTTTAGTGGCCTGCATGTTGACCTAAGTAACATAAGAATAATATCCAGGAGCACAACAACCGTGTGGTTGCGGGTTCAATCACATTCTACGGAAGATTTAGCAAGTTTCATCTATTATATATATTTTCGTACTTGATAGGCTAAAACTGTGCGGAAACCCTTGTGTGTGTATGTGTGTGTGTGTGTACTGCCTCTCAGATTCGAACTCCCAGCGTTGTCAAATGATTCGACTTGACAATCGCGTTAAGAGTAAAAATCTTCTCACATATATACTACGGGGTGGGGTAGAGAGGATGGATGTTTTTGAAATAACTACAACTCAGCCCCAGTGGGAAGGACATATGTCCAACAAGTACATTTCGGTCCGTGGCGTCTTAGCATTCTTTTTTCTGTTCAGGTGAAGCGCTGGTGCTGTGGACGATAAAGGATCGCGTGTTTGCCTATGACAGTTACGTGAAGAATAACGAGTGTCACAGCAGCTCAGCGTGAGTTTCGGTGCCACTTCAAAATTCACCGAAATCACGCTGTTCGCACCCGTAACACAATCTTACGTTGAGTGAATGCACATTTTTACACAAGGTATGCTAATGAATAGGAGACTGGTGGTGGCGCCACTTTCGGTACGGACCCCGGAAAATGTAGAACGCATCAGATAAGCTTTGATACGGAGTCCAAATGGCTCTGCTCGGAGGTATTCCATTGAACTTAGTATCAGTAATCGATCGATAAGATGTATTTTGCATGAAGACCTGCATTTCAGCCTACCCCACACAGCCAGAGCATGAATGGACGTTCTTCGCCCCCTTCTTCGGTGACCACCTCATTTTCTGGTTTGATAACATTCCCTGGCTCCCTCAGTCCCCGATTTGTCTATGTGACATTATTTCTTGTGGGGAAACCCCAAGACACGTGTGTATCCGCATAAGGAAGCTATTTGTGTGTAAGTCGCTCAAATCGACAGAGCAATGCTGGAGAGAGTGGAGTCTAACTTGCAAGAAACCCCTCTTCAGAAAAGCATCAATGAAAACGGACACCACATGATGGATGTTGTTTTCCACACTTAATTGTGACAAGCGCTAATTCAATACAGACACATTGATGTCAGCAAAATTTATTTGCAATTAAAATTAATGATTTTGGGAATTTTTTAAAATCGTACGTCGTCTCTGCCACAACCTATACGATGCAATAGTTAGGTAGCGATGGGTACAGAGGGAGAGGGTACACAGATGGGATGCCGAATGCATTTTTGCCGAAGGACAAGAAGCCGAACGGACACAATGCCGAACGGACATGAAGCCGAACGAAGATGCAGAAAAGATATACGAAAATTAAAATTCAATCTCGTTAAATCTTACGTGCCAAGTTGGTGAATTAGTCATTAAACTATGTAGGTAGGAGTGATATTTTTTTTATTGCATCCGTTCGGCTTCTTGGTCTCGGTTTTTTGTCTTTCAGCAAAAATGCAGCCGGCATTCTGTCCGTGCAATAGAGGGAGAGTAACATAAGGTGGAACGAAGGAAGTGAGATAGGGAATGAGGTAGATCGAAATTGCTCTGATTAGACCAGCCTTCAACCCTTTAGATGTGAAATTAGTTTCCATGGTTATTCGACTAATGATGCTAAATAATTACAGAAATATATAATTGGTGGTTTCTACGAATAACTCAACAAAAATCAATGTCAAAAATAACTCAACAAAAATCAATGTCAAACATGACATTCCTCAACAAGATAGATTGGTATATAGAGTTGTTTACAACAGATAAGAGTAAACAAATTTTGAGTGGATATATTTGGTTTTCGCAGTAAAAGGATTAAACAAATACTTTCCAGGAGTAGTCACTCTGTCTTTTTCTGTATTTAGAACTTGTAAATTATTAACTGCAGCCTTTCTTTTTTAAGATGGCATGGGGTTTGTGTGTGATTTGAGAAAATTTAAATGCCAGATATCGAAACACAAGCGAGTGCGTAAAGACGACAGCGATGTTTCTATCTTGTTACATTGATGAGTAATAGACAACACTCATAGGCCGAAATCAAGGCAAACATCCGTCATGTATTTACAAGACGAGGAAGTTCAGAATTATGATGTATATGTCGTATAATTTTTGGGTAACTTCTATACTTAGATTTCCTGGTTACAATCACTTATTAACTTAATATAATTATTAATATTTTCCTTCACGATGGACTGAGATACAAATGTTTTTGCCAAATTACTCCCTTTGATCAACATGTGCAATAAAACCCTTCCCTCGAATCGCATAGAAAACATAACAAAATCTAGATAAATCAAATGTATATCCTTTGAACTGAATGCAATGCCATCATCGCAAATCTACTTTATGTAAATGGCAAACAGTATTATAGAGGTAAAAAAAATTTGAATATCTATCCACTAAATACAAAATTGCAATATATATATACAGGTGGCCCAAAAGTAGGTTTGCAGTTATTCAGTTATCTCTTTCGCATTAATGAACGCTCTAGGAGATACACAACCATCAGAACTGAGAAAAACATCGCAGATGTGCGTGCAGCTATGAGAGGACATCGTTGAATCCCCATCTCTGATTTATCAGGGGGTGTCTAGATTAGTTACGGCTCAGTTCAGTCCATTATCAATGAAGATTTAGGTATGAGATGCATTTCTGCCAAGGTTGTGCCTGAACTGCTTTCAGCTGACCAAAAGGTCACTCAGGTTTCAGTTGCACAACAACTTGATGGTGTCAAGCACGATGAAAACCTTTTGAAACTTTGCGTAGGCCTCTCAGCAGGTACCGCCAATCTTTTGACGAAATTTTATGCAACATTCTCTACGATAGTCAATGCCACGATCACATGCTACACACCTTACTATGGTAACAGTCCGGATACATATTGATCAGAGACCACGTACAGGTACTATACATTTTGTGTGTGTGTTTCTATGTATATGTGTGTGTGTGTGTGTGTGTGTGTGCGCGTGTGTGTGTGTATGTGTGTGTGCTGAAACTCAAGGTGACATGCTCTGACTAAATGTGGCTATAAGAAGTGAGTATATTACCACTACACTTATTTTGATGCCATTCGATATCAAATACTTATCTGCGTTCTGGAATAAGTTTTAAACACGCTATTATATGCGATATTATTTCATGCATATATAATCGCATAATCATATTCGTGAGGCAAGCTGCTTGCATGCATATTTCAAGTGTGTTACATGTGAGCCTCGATGTCTCTTGTCCACACAATGATTATCTTTAGTTTTTGTATATGCATATGCGTGATGCGTGGAGGCGCATGGCTTAGTGATTATGGCGCTGGACTCATGATGGTGAGATTGTGGTTTCGATTCCTGGACAAGCGACTCGTTGTCGTCTTTGCAAAACAATTTACTTCATGTTTCTCCACACCACTCGGCTGACAAAAATTAGTAATCCTGCGACGGAGAGGCGTCACGTCCAGAGGAAGGGCTGTGGATATACACTCCACAGAATCCGAGAATCCTCGTGAGTCTACGGCTAATAGAGTACTTTAATCCTTTTCGGTTGTATAGCATGTGCATATTTTGTGTATGTATATGTGTATGTGTGTGTGCGCATGAACGTACGTGTGGGCATGCGGACTAGTGTTTGTGAGTAAGCGTAGTTGTGTGTTCATTCGAAGTTGATGCTTTAACTTTTTGTTGCTACAACGATTGAACTTAGAGAGCAACTTTGAGTAGTGCCGTAATGAAACCACAGCATTGCCTTTTATCCTTTAGAGATAGATTAACAAAGTACCAGTCAATGTGTATGGCTTAACAATTTGAAGAAATCTGTCTTCTCTCAAAAACTTTCTCATCTAAACCACTCATTGTATACGATTTTAGGCTTACGTATTTAACTGTGGCCAACAATATTGAGTAAACGTTTAATCGGAGTGAGATAACAATACGACATTATTTCTATTTTGACAACTGTTTCAGTTCACTTGAAATGAAATGAATTCTCTCATTATCTTCATATCTTTTGTAATTAAAATAGTCTGAAATTTACATTGCTAAATTGAAATAAATCATAGGAATTTCTAGGTTCTCTGGAAACCTTTCTTTACCAATATTGTGGTAAGGAAGTATGATTGTTCCTCTACTTACTACGCTTGCTGCTCTCAGTGGTAAGTTACATTGCACAAAATATATTAATAAATCGTTTACAAATAGCACATCATATCAAAAATGAATTGGTTTCACTACTTGACTATTTCACCTCCAATAACATAATAAATAATTGTACAATTATTATACTATAATTCTGTTTGATGATACTATTATTTGAGACGAAAGTGTTTGCGGTCGATAGTGTCAGTGACGCTGTTTCGTTTCATGTTTAGGGTCAATTGGTTTTCAAACTCAAAAGATCAAATTCAAAAGCTTTATCACAGAGTCAATTACTGCAAATAGCAGAAGCATTCTATAAACAGTATGTATCTACTTGACTGACAGTTCTCTCTGGAAATGTTTGCAAGAATGTTAGTTGAAGTTTAGTTGTCTGGCAATAATCTCTTGAAATCTTTTGATGAGTGTCACTCCGAATGAGTGTTCTCCCTCAATTACTTCCCTAGATATAATATATTCGGTTTATTTCAGCACCTCACTATTTCATAGAACTCAATATTAATAATGATTTCAAATGTTGACACAAGGCCAGCAATTTCGAGTGGGGTGTTAAGTCGATTACATCGACCTCCAGTACACAACTGGTACTTATTTTATCGAACAAGAAAGGGGAAGGCAATTTCAGTGCAATTTGAACTCAGAACATAAAAACGTACGAAATGCTACTAAGCATTTTCCCGGCGTGCTAACAAATCAGCTAGCTCGTCGCCTTCAAATAAATTTTATAGTAATAAACTTAATAAGGCGGTGAGCTGGCTGAAGCGTTACCGCGCCGGACAAAAATGCTTAGTGGCATTACATTCGGGGTTCACTAATATTGATCTTAGAATAATATAAGTTCTTTTGTTCCTACTTTTTTTTTATATTTCGGAATAAGTTACTTTCGAATTTTCCACCGTAATTCTAAAACCACTCCTGGGCAGAATCGGTCAATCACAGGCTGTACTATTCACTTACATATCCCTCTGTTTTCTCAGTCCAAATCTCATCAGATTTGTTTGTCTTTTTATCTCACCCACTCGAAACCGATAGAATAAGGTGGAATAAGTACTTGGGATGATATAATCACCTGCACTCCCGCCTCACAAAAATAGTTACCTTGTATCTCAGTTAACAATCAGTATTTGATTTAATCAGAAATAATGATTTGTTTATATAAACATCTTTGAAATATTGTAGCTGCTTCAATAATTTTTTTGATCTTCTAACTGTTTTTGCTTCATCTTCTGCTGTTGTTACTGTTCTTGCTTTTGTTGCTGTTGCACTTCTTGTTGCTGCCATTTCAAAATATTTTCATAACTATTAGTAGGATTTTAATGAAAACGTAAAAGCAAAATAAATAAAACGTTGAGAACAACAACAACAAAAACAGACATTTAGAGACAAAGATATCAGAAAATTTTGTTTCAAAATGTTGAAAAGTCAATAAATTGATTTCTGTCTTAGATAAAAACAAAATTTCAAAATGGAGAGAAAAAGAAACAAGATGGAAGATATAATAGTTATTGCGGTATATATTAAAGTGTTAATAAGATCAGTTTAGTTATGAGAGAGTGACGTAAATAGGCAAAAAGTAATATTCATGATATTTTGATGAGACCTTTCTGGTGTGAAGATATTGTAAACAGAAAGCAAGAAAGAATGAATGAACGAAAGATACGCAGAAGATAAACAGACAGATAATCGTTATTTGCTTAAGAACTTTAAGATGTAAATTAAAATGTTTCTGACATTAACATTTGATGAACTCTTCATTGCGCTAAATGATTACGGGGGAGGGGGGCTGTAATTGAAACGGTAATGGTAGTAGTGTTGATGGTATTAACAGTAGTGAGGATAAGTGATCGTTGTGGTGATGGTGATGGTAAGAAATCTGAAGGCCAGATTTTGTGTCTGTCTATTGGCCGCAGGACAGAGTTCAACGTTTTCCGAGGCCATAGTTATGATTAAAATTGTTGTAAACACTGTATCGTAACAAATCAACAACTATACGCTATCTACCGCCTTGCGTTTTACCCAATCAGTAAACTATTTACTTCTAAGAGACCATGCGAGAATCACAGCTTTGCACGATCGTATCATTAAGAATGAACACCAATCCTTCCTTATACAAGCAGATATTGGTTTCTAATTTAAAGGCTCGCTTTGACATCTCTTGGTTTTGATTCAGCTGTACTGACAGATATCTTGGGCGAATGTCTGCTACTATAGCTTCGGGCCTAAAAATGCCTTGTGAGTGAATTTGTTTGACAGGTACGGTGTGTAAACCTGTCGTATATATATATATATATATATATATATAT
>NC_068988.1:39695512-39701056 GCF_001194135.2 Octopus bimaculoides | reverse complement strand
TGTGTGTGTATGTGTGTGTGTGTGTGTGTGTGTGTGTGTGTGTGTGTGTGTGTGTGTGTGTGTGTCTTGTGTCTGTGTTTATCCTATAACATCGCTTAACAACCTGCGTCAGTATGTTTACGTCCCCGTGACGTCGCGGATCAGCGATGACGTCTCAGCATGGCTGCAGTCCAATAACTGAAACACGTGAAAGACAATAGATAATAGCACCCAAATTTCTTAAGAGTGAGAAAAACACATCGAGTAATGAAGCTCTACATACACCTAAACCGACGGTTGGTCATAGCAAGCTTAACTTGATACTAGATCCCATTGATCTGAGCTGACCTAGAACAAAACAGTAGTAGTTATTTACTTCTATATGGAATATTCTCATAACATGATGATTACATAGGTATATGAAGAGTTGAGTATTCGGTAGTAAACCAGAGGTGACAGCATACTCCATCTGAATCGGAGATTTTTCCGGACTAATAGCTCATATTAGTTATTCGCTAACTGAAATATTTCATCCGCGCACGCCACGACTACAGGTTCACATACTGAATAGGTAAATCCTGACTGTAGACAATTTGTTGTCTGCTCTGCCGCTGAGCGTCCAGTGATATTTCTCATTGACTTTGCCAAAATAGTTCATATTCGTAATGCTGCATTCCACACTTTCAACGTACGCTGTCTCAGGTGGATACATGTTACTTAACCCAGTGCTGAGACGCTGAGACGTGCTACTTTTTCAGGTCAGATTAGACCTGGGCACAGTAGTGACTAAGAAGTAATTTCTCACTCCCTCCTCAAACCCTGGAACTCTCGAATCAGGGACCCACTAGCGGATCCAGCTAAAAGGCTGCTATATTATACTTAACCGAACAATTAAAAGTTTGTTTTCACGATACATAAGAATAATTTCTAATTGAAATACGAGAGGGACGATATCATTGTTGTAAAATATAAACATTGTCATTTGCGAATATGCGTAATGACGTAAGCGTAATACCATTCACGGTGCACGTGCGTCGGTTTGTCAGTCAAATATGGATAAAAAGAGAATAACAACAGAAATAGCTGCAGGCTCGAAACGCTGAATAAAGCGTTCGGAAATATTTCTTGTGTACACACCAATTACGTTCCAGAAATTGTCTGGCTGCCATATCAACTCAATAGATTTGCAAGTTTTAAGTTAAATAATAACGATTTCATACATAAATGATGATTTCTTGCACTAAACTAACTTACTACACGTCAATAACAAAAGTTGATTTTGCAATAGATCACAAGGAAGTGACTACCACTGCTTGCGTGCTTCCGTGCTTGTAAAAATGTATTTGCTTCTCAGACTTCCATTTACACGTTCTTGATTTTGGGTTTCACATAATTTATAATTTTCTAATTTTATCAATATACCAGAAAATAAAGAAATAATGAATAATAAAACTTTTTTTCTTTCGTCATAAAGAAAGGTCGAAGACCAATACTCTAATATGAGAATAATTATCTTATCTAACTGCAAACAAATTGAAGCAATACATCATGTTATTCCGTGTTTTATTAAAGCCATTTTTTAGTAATAATAGCTAATATCTTTTATAGTTTTAGATATAATTTCTTTCATAACAATAGTAAACGCAAGCATAGCTGTATAGTAAGAAATTTCCTTCCCAACTACATTATTACGAGTTTTGTTCTACTGCTTGACACTTTGAGCAAGTGACTAAAGCTTGACGAGTAGAATAGGTAGATGGAAAATGAAAGAAGCTCAACGTAGATGAGTATATATATTTGTGTGTGTGTTATTCATGTTTGTCTCCTACCACTGATTGATAACCAAAGCTGGTTCGTTTACATCCCTCTAACTTAGTGGTTAGGCATTATAGGTTAAAAGAATATGGACAAGGTTTTAAAAGAATATAAGTACTGGTTGTTTGACCAAAAACCTTTCAAGGTATAACGAAAGCAATGACAGAAACAAGTGTAAGAGGGAAGAATAAATAACCGTGTTTACAATTTGTGTGTGTGTTCTAGAACTCTTTGAGGTGATAATGCTCGTTAACATTCCTACTTTATATCATTCCTGAGGAAGCAAAATTATAATCACAAGCTTTCCGTCGGTGATTAACAAATCTTTTATCCCAGACACAATGTGTAGGTTGAGTTTGAATTGAAAGAAATTTTTGATTGATATGAGGGGCTGTTTGACGGTTCTGGCTTTAACGGTGTCACGAAAAGCCTGGTTGGAGGCCCAAAATTCCGAGTTCTTTCACAGGATTAAGAAAAACTGAAGGACCGCTGCATTAAGCGTATGAATCTGAGAGAAGAATATGTTGAGTAAAATCATAATTAACTGATCCTCCTGTATTTTTTTTTAACCCAAGCCAAGAACTTTTCAGTATTTTTAACCCAAGCCAAGAACTTTTCTATTTAGGTCGGAATGACCAATGAGAAGCCCTTGACGAAATCGTTTATACGACATTTGTAACGAATGCTGTAAGACTAAATTCTGACTAACCCACGAGTCAGTTCCGTAATATGATTTCCATTCCTGCTCGAAATCTATTTAACTTCACTCACCATACTAATAGATATAGAAAGGCCATACAATTGTCATATTTTAGTTTGCCACTCTGCTAATACGAAGGATTATTTAATTAAATGTCCAGACCATATACACCTTCAAATATGGTAATCTAATTTAATGCTTTTTAATTAAATAGCCTGATTAACTTTGCCCTGGAACATGCTATATTCATCCGCATGTCTTTTTGATTGATATATACTTGTAGTAATAAAACAAAAGTTTTATTCATTAGCATGTCTTTTAGATTGATATTTACCTATAGTAATAAAGCAAGAGTTTTCTGGCCGCTATTATATTTTCATTACCCATTACAAACCAATTAACTTCATCCGAGTAAATAAATAACGGATTTTGCATCATCTAAAATGTGGGCAACATTCAGTACGTTTATACCATTTGAAAATATATGAGGATAAGAAATTCAAGTTTTCACTTTCTTAATAGCATCATTAAAGTTAATGAAACATAGACTAATATATAATTATGATAAATAAAGAGGATGTTGAAAGGGAGCACTTCCGTTTCATTCAAAAAAAGGAAGTATTTTTTTAAATGCTTCTCTTTGCTAGTTAACAAAAGTTAACACAGGCAGCAAAAGTGAGGAATGTTAATCCGGGTGGCATATTACGTATTAATATAAGGCGGCAAGTTGGCAGATTCATCAGTGTGCCAGACGAAATGTTGCTAAGTGACATTTCGTCTGCCTTTATGTTCCAAGTTCAAATTCCACCGAGGTCGAGTTTGCCTACCATCCTTTCCGGGTCAGTACCATTTGAGCACTGGCCTTCTGTCAAAATTCGAAACCAAAATTATATCTTTATATACCCAACAATCAAGTAGAATTCGATCATAATCTAGCATTTTCTCTACTCAAACATACTTATATTTGCACGCGCACGTGTTTGTGTGTACGCAGATGTAACAATATATGTATGGTGAATGCGATTGTATATATGCATGTGTGGGTGTATGCATGCATGTATGTATGTACGTATGGTTAGGTGGCTGGATGGATGTTACTATATAGTTTTATTTCTAGATTTCTCGCCAATGGAGAAAGAGCCGCTTTTTAATCTAGTTCTGATGCCTCTTTGATGGAAATTCAACATCAACAGAAAGTTGTATATGTATTTGTACAAGTATTTGACATCAGTACGTCTGGAGATGTACTGGCTTGCATGTTTAATTTTTATATGTGTACTCATACAAGTAGCTGCATGCGTGGATATGTGGATATATACTTATATGCAAAAATTTTGGCAAGCTTATATAATTCTTACAATCCCATTGATGGATGGTGTCTGGAAGCTACTAATTATCTTTCTCCTTTTTTTAATTTTTCGAAACCTAATTTCTCAAGAATGAGCTAAAGCTGTTGGTTACGTAAACAATTGCATTAACAATTACATATGCAAATTCAAACTTGCTCTCTACGAGGAGTATCACTAAATTTCTAAATAGTTCAGCGTAGGTATTTGCTTTCTCGCTGATCTTTAGCATTATATTGACATTTACCAGGGTACCTGAATTCCGCTATTCCACATCAGTCTGAAATCATTATATCTGGCACATTAAGCTTAGATTTTATAGAAATGTTCACAAGAACATTTCACCAGTACTCACGTATTACGGGTAGTTATGGGTTCTTTTTACCAGAGGGTGGATTCTTATATCTTTGGTCTCAGAATTATACTTCCGACGGATCGCATTGCAAAGTGGCTTAGCCAATCATGATTCAGTGCTAGATAATAATGCACTGTCATTTTTGGAATAACTGTTTATTATGTGAATTATACCTCCTCTGTTGTATGTACAAATTCAGCATCGATTACCACATTTCGGTATCATTCCTGCATCTCTGTTTTGTGCAACAGGAGTTTGGTGTACCTTGGTTATCAGTGTTCCTGTCAACCTAAAGCTTTCTTCCAACATATCCATGCATGACCTTCTGCTGAAACGTATTTATCCTTTCATCGGCAAATCGCCACGAATATCTTCTGAAACTGAAACTCACCTGAAGAAGATCATGCATTCAGTTTGGTGAATTGGAAGTGGTCTGTCTTTTACGAGCTTCTTCATACGGAAGGATTATTAGTTCGGATGTGTACTGTGACCAGTTGGATAAATTTAGCGCAGATATCTCCCGAAGCCGCAAGCAGTTGTTGATTGTGAAGGGCATTGTCTTTCCCCACATCAATGCCACACCGCACACTTTTACCACACACGGCAAAATTTAGCATTATTTGGCTGAAAAACTCTCCATATTCGCCCGACCTTGCACCTTGAGCTTCCCACTTGTTTCGGTCTCTTTAAATTTCAGTGAATAGACAGGCCTTCAACTCTAAAGGGGGTGTAAAAATTCATCTGAAAGTGTTTTTCGCCAGTAAAAACAAGAAAATCTTTGAGGAGAGAAAAATGAACCCCCAAGTTAGCAACGGATATTAGAACGACACGGTAATTATATCATTGATTAAAAAAATCGCTTTACGTTTGAAATTGCGTGATGTTTTCGCTTAAAAATCTAAGAGGTACTTTCGTCCAACACAATGTATATTAGTGTGCACTTGTTTGTAGGTATATGCGTATATGTTGAAGGATAGAGAGACAGATATATACATACAGACATGCAGAAATAGATAGGGACATATAAAGAGAAATAGATATATGAGATGTTTGTGGCAATATAGTCAGTCTAATCTACTACCACTACTATGTTCATCCGCAACGAATGTTTAGTATTACTTGTCACATAACTACCTTAATATCTATATATATACTTATATATCTATACTAACACTTAGGATATATATATATATATATATATATCCTAAGAGCTTTGAGTTAGCGAGAGCAATGTTTCTGTGATAAAGCATCAAATCTGTAACATACAACTGTTTTGTGTGTGTGTGGGTGTGTGTGTGTGTGTGTGTGCGTGTGTGTGTGTGTATATATATATACCTATAACTTATATA
>NC_068988.1:39688411-39694840 GCF_001194135.2 Octopus bimaculoides | reverse complement strand
ATATATATATATATAAATCAGTCCGTCTACCTCTCTATATATCCTTCTATCAATCAGTTTTTGTATCTATCTATCTATCTATCTACCAATTGTCTACCTATGCGCCTTTTTACATACCTATATACATACATACACACACATGCATAATATAATAAAACGTTAGTAACAAAATCTATAAAAAAATGTTTATATTTCATCCAAAAATCTATATTCGCCGAAGAGATTTTGCTGTAGAATTTCGTTAATATATTACTCTTTCTTGGCGAATAAAGGAACCAAAATAATCCCTTATCTACTACTTAATGTTCGGTGCCATATTTAACCTAAGTCGCTACGATATGAAACTGACGCTAATTTAATACTCGCTGAAAACACATCTATCTTTATTTCCAGTGGTTTAAGTTTGAGACAGATTACTTCTATAGAAACCTCTTACAGAGCAAAAGCAGTGTGCAACTTGTTTTGTACAAACATTTCAATCTTGCTAGGGCATTCCGACCGCGACCAACTCGCATTTTTTACCCATGTATTATTCATTCGTTTTTTAAGACTATAAAGTATGATTTCAAGAGATTTGAACTGTCATTTTTTATTTTTTTTATAATGTGATAATCCCATTGAATCTTTCCTGTTGGCTTGGTACTGTACAGAATGTTACTGCCATTGTTTAACTTCAGGTGAGATCTGAATGAGCTGAAGTCTGATCAAAGGCATTCATACCGCTGTAATCATTTCACTTTGCTAAACATAGCAATATACACCTCATGATTTTATTTATAAATGAATTTTGTACATAGTGATTTAAAATGGATTTAGCTGCTATTTCTAGCAGGTCGCGAGGCTTATGTAGAAGATCCCTCAAACATACAGCATGCGCAGCGGAAGAAAGATGTGTATGATAAATCCGCAACAATAAATTATAGGTTAGAGGACATATTTCCGAAACAACTTGTCATTATATACCATAGAAAGCCTCAACTTATGTATCTATAACCAAAAACGTTCTGGAGCATCATCATACTCACCATATTTTTTTTAGGCAACGAGTATCTTGGATTACATTTACGTATTCTTTCTTATGTTACAATACATACTGGAATTTAGCAGTACCATCGACGAACTGGAAATCCATTCGGAGGTTCCGAAAAATTTTCATTTCAGATCTTTTTGGTTCTTTATATTTCGCATGGAAACCGATCCTAGCCCATAAGATTTTGCGGTTGAGTTTCGTTGATGTAGATAATCAAAGAGTAAAATTAAATTAAATAAAAGAAAAAAATCTTCTGTTCATTAAATGCCATTTAGTTGATTGATTCTTAAAGACACCGTTGGATAAACAGAAAATGATGACGATCTCTAGTGAGACTTCATTAGAATTAGTGGCTGTGCTCTTTGCTCTTTGTGCCGTTGTGTACCCAACGGTACCCAGCACCACATTTTTAAGTGAGTATTCATATGAAGAAATAAATTAAGTGTGGTGTACATATACACCACACTCTAAGAAACTAAGACACTCTGCCAGAAAGTTTAAAGATCAACATGGTCTATTTTCATCTGCAATGAGTTTTATCTCTTTTGCCTTGACATGACTTACATCGACGCTGTCTAACATGAGACTGTAAGCCTTTCATCAGATTGTTACGTCAGCCGAATTTGGTAGCTGGAAATTGAAAAAAAACCGTCGTGCATATGCATGCGTGTGTGTGTGTGTCTGAAATCACACCAAGCTCCCTTTTAAACATTAACCTATTGGAGGATGTAATCTCTCACTATATGTATATATGTATGTGCATCAACATACATATAAACCGTTTATTTGTTTCAGTCATTAGACTGTAGTCATGCAGTCTAATAACTTGAGGTACTTTGGTCAAACGAAATGACCCCAGTATTTAGTATTTCGAGTCTGATACTTATTTTGTAGTTCTGTCTCGCCGAACCGCTAGGTTACGGGAAATTAAACATCCCAACACCGGTTGTCAAGCGGTGTTGGGGGACAAACACAGACACAAATGCATACACTCACACACAAACACATACACGCACATACACTTACACACACATACACAGACGCGTACACAAAACACACACACACACACGCATGCATATGCACGACGGTTTTTTTTCAATTTCCAGCTACCAAATCCATTCACGAGGCTATGGTGGCACGAGGTATAAAAGATTCCACTTGCCCAAGATGCTACTCAGTGGGAACGAACCTGGAACCTTGTAAATGGAAAGCAAACTTTTTATTACACAGCCATGCTTGTACAGGTGACGTCCCTTTATAAATTTAAAGTTTGCCAAAAGATTTCATGATTATATAAGCGCGGCTTGTTCTAGATTTCGAGGTTTTTAGGCCACTTGAAAGTACATGGCACACCCTCTTGATAGGACAGCAGACAGTTGCGTTTTAACTCCCAAATATTATTGGTAGTCACTTTTTGTTGATTAGATTGGAATAGCGGGAAATAATGTAACCGCAGCCCGGTTCAAGAATCGAAGCCGCGACTTCGTAAGCTTGAATCACAAAATCCTGCACATACGTAATAAGTATATAGTAGGTATATAGTATTCTTTTCTACTGTAGACACAATGCCCGAAATTTTGGAGCAGGAGGCCAGTCGAGTTGATTGACTCCATTATGCAGCTGGTACTTAATTTATCGACCCTGAAAGGATGACAGGCAAAGTCAACCTCGGCGGAATTTGAACTCAGAACGTAAAGACAGACGAAATAACGTTAAGCATTCCGCCCAGAGTGCTAACGTTTCTGCCAGCTCGCCGCCTAGTAGCTATATAATATTGAGCTACGTATTAGAGAGCAAGCACTGAGATAGATAGATAGATAGATAGATAGATACATACATACATACATACATACATACATATGTTTATATAAAGATATATATACGAGTATATATACAGGAGGCCAGTCGGTGGACTGGTCATGCGCTAGATAGATAGATAGATAGATAGATAGATAGATAGATAGATAGATAGATAGATAGATAGATAGATAGATAGATAGATAGGCATGCAGGCAGGTAGGTAGGCAGGCAGGTAGTAGGCAGGCAAATAGATAGACAAAAAGGCTAAAGAGCGGAAATCGTTGTCCAACGATTTTAACATCCGACCTCTATTCAATTTTATGTCTCTTTACTTACACTATGACAGCCAAATGCACGAAACCCACAAATTTCATAGCATGAAAACCATAAAAGTCATAACGTTCAGATTTGATTCCTGTCTACTTGCAAATAATTTAACCTCTTTGGAAACAATTCAGCTTGTGTGTATCGGCTCTGTGTGTGCGTGCGTGCATGCGTACGTGTGCGAGAGAGAGAGAGAGGCAGACAGATCGACAGAGAAAGAGAGTCTCTGTCTGCGTCTGTGAGTGTATGCGGTTGCATGTTCCCTTCTTGTTCTCTTCCTATGTATCATGCTGTGATTTCTTTAATAAAGACATCCACTCTGCGATGTATGTGCCACGTTCTCGGCGAAGTAGATTTTCTATTCAAATTGCTTTTGGTATTTTCACCTGTTAATTAGTCAAAATTTTGCCCAGATTTTGCAGACTTATTATTAACGTATTTCAGTTATGAACCTTACACCTTTTCGTTTCCAGAATAATGTATTATGGAATACATATGTCACTCCTATTCTGTCATTCCTAATGAGCCACTCCTATCCTTTAAAACAATATTTAAGGTGAATTTAGCTGCTATTACGAGCAACTACAGCGACCATTTAGATATTCTCTCGTTATCTCATCAACCACTACAATTCTTTTGCTGGTGGTAGCATGGTCACTTATTGCGTTACTGTTATTGGGAAATGTATGAACACCAAAACATCTCATATCATTATGCCATGATATCAAAATGGATTATCATACGTTTATCGGTGATACACCTGAGTACACATGTACCTAGATAAAATAGCAACTTCATTCATTCTTTCAAATATATTCACGCAGCTCTTAGCTCTTCTTGCTCGACTATTTACTTTTTCCACAACAAACGCACACTCTTACAATTTATCCCAAACACACGCACATACATACGCACACAGACACACACACACACACACACACACACACACACACACACATATAAGCTTACAAAACTACAATCATATGCATACCATATCTATCTTACATATAAGTGCACACACACATACATACACACATACGCGTAAGTGCCTCCACGCAACGGTTCTTATAATTCTATGTTAAATAATACAACAAAGATTTAGAACATACTTACGTTAATCTCCATCATTAACAGCGTTGTTGTCGTCATCATCATCATCATCATCATCATCATCATCATCATTATCATCACTAACACTTGCTATTCTATTATCATCATCGTTGCGATCACAAGGGGGTGAGTTCGAATCCCGGACCGGGCTGCGTGTTGTGTTCTGGAGCAAGACACTGTATTTCACGTTGCTCCAGTTCACTCAGCTGTACAAATGTGTTGCGACGTTACTGGTGCCAAGCTGTATCGGCTCCTTTGCCCTTTCCTTGGATAACATCGGTGGCAGGGAGAGGGGAGGCCGGTATGCATGGGCGACTGCTAGCCCCTTCCACAAACAACTTTGCCCGGACTTTTGCCTCGGAGGGTAACTTTCTAGGTGCAATCCCATGGTCATTCTTGACCGAAGTGGGTCTCAGCAGATATATATATAAATTATATATATATATATATACGGTGGGTTTCTTTCAGTATTTGTCTACCGTATCTACTCACAAGGCTTTAGTCAACTTGAGATTGCAATAGAAGACACACGCCGAAGGTGACACACAATGAGACTAAACCTAGAACTATGTGATTGAGAAAAAGGCTTCTTGCCTCACAGCCACGCCTGTGCGTACAAATCCGGAGAAGTCCAAGGGTCATTGTTTATATCTAAATAGACAGCATTGTCATGGTTGCTTTGCCTTTTATTATATTCAAGGCTGGCCTGGGGATCAATAACATAACACCATCTTTCATTGTTATATCGATAAACTATAATTTCCCCACACATACACATTATAAGTGTTTCTATTTTATCCTTCCTTTTAATATCTTGCTCGTTTCTTACATCTTTATTCGCGCAAAAATTCTCATATATTCTAAAACAAATACTCTCTCTCTCTCTCTCTCTCTCTCTCTCTCTCTCTCTCTCTCTCTCTCTCTCTCTCTCACACACACACACACACACACACTTACATACACACACATCATCAGCTTTATCGTGACCATCATGATCGTTTTTCATTGTCCTGATCTTATATCGAACGTTAATTTGTTCATAATAATAATGGTTTAAGTCATCATTGGTTATCATTAGCGGAAGTTTTATTTAAAACCAAATTATAGTCGTAACAATGACCACCACCACAAACCCCTGTCACCAGCACTACTACTACTACTACTACTATTACAATCACCCACCACTATTACTATGCTGCTGCTACTACTACTACCACGACCACTACTACTACTGCTGCTACTACTACTACATCTACTACTATAATATCATCACCAGCAACAGTACTGTCACCACCACCAGTTCTACCACTACCACGACTAATACTGCTACTACCACCACCACCACCACCACTACTGCTACTACTACTACTACTACTACTACTACTACTATTATTACTACTACTACTACTACTACTACTACTACTACTACTACTACTACCACCACCAAATATACCATGTTTGTTGCCCATCCAATATCGACACTATTGCTACAATAAACATAAAAAAACACACCTTCGGTTATTCCACTATATCATTGCCATAATTTACCGTTTCCTCCGATCCTACCCAACTTCGCCCCTTCCTATCACTTTATCCAAACCATTTAAGTTTATTCACCTGTTAACACGCTTTTAAGAGAATACAACAACATGGAAGCTGTTTAGCTTTTATTGCCGTTAAATTCTATTGTTACGGCTATTTACCATTCCTGTTTGTATAGATCACGTTGTTGTTGAGGATTTCGTTTCGATGTCTTTGTTTTTGTTGTGTTTCTTTTTGTCATTGTTGTTGTGGTTGTTATTTTTTCACTCGAAGCTAGATCTGATTGATCAAATACATGATCAAAGGTATTCTAACGCTACCCATCCCGTTGTCATTTTTCCTTTCTGTTTTTACTATTTCTTTTTTTTTTTATTTTTGTTTCATTTTACAATTATATACGCCGAAGTATCATTGTCCAATCTCATCTTTAAAAAAAAATCTAATAGGCGTAAGCGTGGCAGTATGGTAAGAAGTTTGCTTAGAAACCACATGGTTCCGGGTTTAATCCAACTGCGGGGCACCTTGGGTAAGTGTCTACTACTATAGCCTCAGGCTGACCAAAGCCTTCTGAGTGGATTTAGTAGACGGAAACTTAAAGAAGCCCGTCGTACATATTCATATAT
>NC_068988.1:39675345-39688116 GCF_001194135.2 Octopus bimaculoides | reverse complement strand
CATACATACATACATACATACATACATACATACATACATACGTATGTGCGCGTGTGTGTGCGTTTATGTGTGTGTGTGTGTGTGTATGTGTCTGTGTTTGTCCCCAACCACCGCTTGACTACCGATGCTGGTGTGTTTACTTTCCCGTATCTAAGCGGTTCGGCAAAAGAGACCGATAGAATAAGTACCAGACTTATCAAATAAAAAAACATTAATACTGGGGTCGATTCATTCGACTAAAACAAATTGTTCAAGGCGTTGCCCCAGCATTGCCGCAGTCCAATGACTGAAACAAGTGGAAGATAAAAGAGTAAAAGGTACTGCTGTTGCAATGTTGTTTAGTAGAATATACTTGGCGTCGGAACCCTATGAGTTAAGGTGTTTCAGACATAATCTTCACATCACTTTATATATCACACATGACATTGCCCTTATATCCTACGTTATTTAAGGCGTTGTGTTGCGGCTTAAGCGAAATTTCATTAATATTTCTAGGAAATTATGCGATCATGTACAGGAGTCCTGGTTTATTCCTGCTATTGCTACTGCTGTTGTTAATACAGTTATATGGAGAATGGCTTTTTCAGTTTCAACACAATGTCTTAATTTTTTTTTTTTTTTTTTTTTTGTAAGTCTTTTAAATATTAGGGACTGTAAAATCTACAATCCGTTATAGCAGATATTTATGTTTGCAACACAGATAACTCTGTTAAAGGCACCAAAAGAATTAGAGCGCAGTGTTTTAACGGGTAACGGATTGAGTTTACAACCAAAGTAGGCTATGGCGGGATTTGTACCCAGAAAATAACGAATCGGAACAAGTACAATGCCACATTTTGTCAAATCGTGAACAACTCTTACAATTCACCGACTGATGAAGTCATTTAGGAAACAAAACGACAATAAATTATAGCATTCTACTGACATTAACTATTTCTATTACTCACGGCTGTTGGAATTAACATTTACCATTAAGAATATTTCACATACAGAGTAGTAAATCATTTTGCTGGCACAATTACAGTATTCATCAATATTGTATATGTAAAAGAAAAATTCAACTGAATATATATTACTAAACAATATATACATACATACATGCATACTGACAGATAGATAGTCATACAAGACTGTTGCTGACAGTGACTTCGAAGTTTCGGCCAATTAAACCATCGTTGGCTTCTTGTATAAGAACCATAAATATGCACTCTACAAATGTATAAAGTAACCCATCAGATTAATGTAAAATTATTTTTATTATAAATGAACATTAATATGTGCGTGTGTGCGTGCGTGGTAAGTAGCTTGCTTATCAATCACATGGTTGCGGGTTCAGTCCCACTGCGTGGCATGTTGAGCTAATGTTTTCTACTATGGCCTCAGGCCGACCAAAGCCTTGTGAGACGATTTGAGTGAAATGTATTTTGAAGACAATAATGGAAATACTCTGAGCTTTCCATCGAGATGATAAACAACTTCCTTGTGTCTGAATTACAACAAAAACGTATGCCTATTCAACGTGTGTGGTTTCAGCAGCATGGGGCGACGACCCATACATCCAAAGCATCAATAGATGTTCTTCGCCCTCTTTTCGGTGACCGCCTCATTTCTAGGTTTGCTGACATTCCTTTGCCTGATTTGTTTATGTGTTGTTATTTATTGTGGGGAAACCTTGAGTTACGTGTATATGCGCATAAGCCCCGTACACTGGATGATTTACAGGTAGTTATTCGCATGTAACTCGCCCCTCTCGACATAGCAATGCTGGAGATACTGGAGGCCAACTTCCAAAAACGCCTTCAGAAATGCACCAATGAAAACGGACACCACATGATGGCTGTTGTTTTTTACACTTGATTTTGACAAATGCTAATTCAATACAAATACATTGATGTCGAGAAAATTTGTTTGCATCTAAAAGTTAATGATTTTGCGAATTTTTCAAAAACGTCCCTCTTCTCTGCTCCATCCTGTGCCACCATAATGTATGTCTGAGAAGAGTCGAGGCATATAAAAAAAAAAAGTTGACTCGAACTTTCAAGAAATGTGGGTAGTCATATTTAGAATGTCTTTACTCATGTTCAGTTCTCAAACAATAATAAATGTAGAAGTAAAGATTCAGTTTCAGATATAATGCATTACTTATTACTTATCCAACACATATATTTGCTACGATCTATTTCTTCCCCTCTTGCTTTTTATACCACTGATATTTTTTACATCTGTAAACGTACTCCTTGTAAATACGAACATGGGTATGTCTTTGGTGTAAAATAAACGTGCGGTGTCTGTAAGAATGTTTACGTCAAACGAGTTTTTGCATTGCTTAGAAGCTTTGTTTCTATTGCCTTTATACTGTTGCTGTTTTAGTTAACATGATGTCATAATATCAAAAGCATTTCAGCCGTGGCCAACCTGTCTTTTTGTTTCAGACAGAATATATCTAGGATTACATTATCCAAACTATCATTCTTTTTTTTTTTTTTTTTTTTAGACTCAAGTTTGTAATACGAGTACATATGACTTCTGCTGTGAGTAAAATCTCTTAGATGAAAAGTCTCTGTAAGCAATTCAGAATGACTGTTTTAGTTCTTTATTAATAGATTTAATCCGTAAGGTTGTTTAACACTGTCTACCTGGTCCTCGAGTGATTTTAACACAGCCCACTTTACTACAATTATTTGATCCCAATTTCCATTTGTAGGATAATTTCGTCTGTTTTCCTACCGTAGACTAAATAATTTAGATATTAATTAGAAACATTTCATGCGGCTCCTTTTGTGATTCGAAGCTACTTCATTGGGTATCGTGTAAATTAATGCAACAGATTCAATTCAGTTGAGTTTATTCCTATAAAACAGAAATCAGAATTTTGTCTCTGCTCCCTGGCAATTTACGTGTACTGTATCGGCGTCTAAATGTGCTTAAACATGTATGAATTATTGTGTAACTGTAGTGAATAGAAAAGAAAGCAATAACATCCTTTTGAATGAAATCATAAATTTAGCAGATGATGTGGCAGTTATTTTTATCTTTTATTTTCTCTAGTTATACATGTGTGTGTGTGTGTGTGTGTGTGTGTGTGTGTGTGTGTGTGTGTGTGTGTGTGTGTGTGTGTGTGTGTGTGTGTGTGTGTGCATGCATGTTGTATGTATATAAATATATACTTTAAAGATTCAGAATAGATTATGGTGGTGGTGGTGGTGATGAAAATACAATTTTTTTCATTCATATACATACTTTGAAGATCAAGTGAAGCTTCGAAATATATACTATCCGATAAAAATATACGACGTTCTTAACAAGAAAAAAAAATTACTCACCAAGA
Organism: Octopus bimaculoides; assembly: GCF_001194135.2. NCBI lineage: Eukaryota > Metazoa > Mollusca > Cephalopoda > Octopoda > Octopodidae > Octopus > Octopus bimaculoides. Next base: position 39,684,788 of record NC_068988.1, on the reverse strand, counting down.
TAAATTTATCGTTATGTTTACATTTTATATTTGCAATTGATTTCCTTTCACTATTTCATCTTATTATCACTATTATTATTATTATTAGCTATTTCCTACATGCGATCAATTTCTTTCACCTATTCTATGTACAACCAAGCCAGTTGATGACAAAAGTATTCTGGTACAGCAACATATATTTTGAGGAAACACATTCCTCGATTTTTCTTCATATATATATATATATTATTTAGTCAGGTGATAAGGCAGTGAATTTGACGTGTTATGTTGCTTTTGATATTGTTGGGAAAGAGGGAGGACGGAAAGGTGGTACCATCTATCAAGAATCCTAACCTGAATGTTTGCAATAGAGTGAACCCTAGTAAATGCACCCAAGGTTTCTAGAAGGGGTTGTCTAGCCGCGATATGGGTTATGCTTACCACTCAAACAGATCAAGGCGGGATTTAAACTCAGAACACAAGCAACGAGAACAAATGCTGCATGGCCTCTGGACCCCGCATTCTTAGACTTCCAGCAATCATCCACAAAGATGTAAGGTAAACTTCACCCTCGGGAGGATTTGAACTCAGATCGCAGACTGTATTAAAAAAATATGTGAAACACTGTCCGATGCAAATTTGCCGACTGTAAACCAGTTGGCCCCCTTGTTTCATTCGGTCATTTTCTCGTCTCCTACTCCTCCGCCTACTCTTCTTATTATTTTTCTTATTCAATGTATGCTTTACCTTTTCTACTCATCCTTTTCCCCTGTTTCCTTTTCTCCTCCACTTTTCTCCTTTTCCTCTTTTTATTTTCTCCTCTTTTTTCGGCTTCTACTCCACTTTCGTCTACCCCAGCCTCCTCCATTTATGTTTTCATCTCCACCCACATTTACGTAGTTGCTTTTATATCCCTTTTCTTTTCCTTCTTGATATCTCAATTTTAGATGAGAAAAATATGTACTTTCTTCTTCACCAAGCATTCCTTTTTATATTTTCCTTTTCTTAATTTCTTTCTACAGCTCCTGCTAAAATCTCAACTCACTCGAAGAAAAAAAAGCGCAAACGAAATCTTAAAAAGAAAAATAATTGACTCTTCGTAAAAGTACGTTTTCTGTTGATTTGTATGAGTTATCAATTGCCTTCATATTACATACATCAACATATGTTACAAGTTGATGCCGTCACTCTTTTATGGCATCAATGAATATGATCAAAAATGATGCTTGTACATAAGCAGCATATACGTGTTTGGGTGCGTGTGTCTATATTTACTGTCTAAATGTGTGTGTGTATCTAGGCTGTTAGCAAATATTTCTCATAATATTTGCAAATACTGACTAAATTTGAGCTGGAATAAAGAGCTATATTATGAACGGAATTTATATTTTTTCCTAGAGTTAATGGGGGCGTACATGAAAATCAAATATGACACGTCTTAAACTCATCTTATTAGCCGTCAGTAACGTAATTGTAGACAACGTCACACTGGTTTTTGAAATTAGTAAAAGGATATTTATTTTAATAAATACTATAGTTGACGGAACCGTTCTGAATTTCCCCACATGTACTTATTTTGTTCACCACCAAATATTTAAAAACATATATGGAAATAATATAGAAGAGTTGGTTTGTGGGTTGAAAATGCATCTCAGTCTTAAAACGAAATGTAGTTTTGATTTTCATTGACATGTTCATTAAAAACCATAGCGGTTTCCTCAATTTTTGCTTTCCATTGATAAATAAAGAAGTTAAAGAGATTGAAGGTACAAGAGCACCATTCGCTACGACATGATTCATATATCAAGTGTTCGAACAAATTATAATATTCAGTTAATTTCCTAGCAATAGAAAATAAATGTTCACCTGTTCGATGAATTTCATAAAACTTATACATACATAGTTGAGGTTTGTTTGCTCTCAAGCAATAAGTAATATTAACAATGAGATACGATGAAGCTTTAAAAGAGACAGAAAAAAATATTATTTTTAATTTCTGTCGTAGTACATAAAGGAGAATTATTTATCATTGAGTTTGCTGTTTGATAACTGTTTAAAGCTAAAATTGCTTTATATATATATATATGTATGTGTGTGTGTGTGTGTGTGTGTGTGTTTTATAAAATATAGGTTCAAATTCTGGTTGTTCATCAATTCAACGACGTTACTTGTTTTTCGAATTTTCTAGTCCAATAGTTTGGTTTGCAGCAGTCTAACATCCTGACAGGTTAACTTCTTGTTGACTTCATTTGTTTATCAACTGTTTTGAACTCTTTTTTTTATATAACAAATAGTAATCCAGTTTTCACTTTGGGTGGTTTTCTGCATACGTCATTTCTTTATCAAATATTTTGGTCACTTGTTTATGTGTGATGGTTCTTCAACGTTTCGATTCATTGATTGCCTTAAGATGTATCTTGTATCGGTCACCTGAATGTTTATTTTTTTTCCTTGTGAGTCCGATTTTGATCAGGAAAAATCTAATTAGTTAAGCTTAGGATGTTATTAGCAAATAGTGTAAAAAGTGTAAGGTGTAGTTATACGGTAGTTTGGAGTCAGAATTTCGAATTCCAGAGGAAGACCGGTACTTCAACTTTTGGTTTATTTTTGTTTCTGGTCGGTTCCACTTGAGTGGAATAAACTGAGTTTTTTCATTCTAGTGTGCTTGTTATACAGTATTAAGTTGTGATTTCTATTTCTTAGTAAACATATTTTCCTTATTTGATCGCAATTGGGCTAAATGTTTCCAAGGTATTGATATAGACGAAAAATTTGGTATTTGGGATGTTTACTCACAATTTTCTTGGTCGTGAGGTCCCGAGTCTCTTGCCTGTGTACCGTCATTTTGTCTCTCAGATTCTTCTTATGTAGTTTCTACTACACTCCACGCATTTAATAAACTTAACTTCTCAATGCACCGGTGAAATGAAATTTTATTGCGAATATTTGTCCAGACTAGAATTTATACTGTGAACTTTCTATGTGGTTGATACAGATTCCGTAATTAGAACGGTTATATTTTTTTTCTGTTGGAGGATGTATTTTTCGGTGCATTATTTGACCCTAGTAAGTCTGTATACCCTTCATTTTATGTGTTTTCAATTTTAGTTCATTCGTAGGACGTTCATTAAAATAGGTGTATTCTGATGAATAATGTTGTATGCTTCTGTACTTCTTGTATTTCGTATCGATAGATAAGGTTAGCTATTGAGTGTATCAGCAAGGTTTTTGTTTTGTTTTTCTTGATTATTGGATTTCTATCCTTTCTGCGTATTCAGTATCGTTATTCATAAAATTGATAGACTATTGTTTATCGAGTAATATATTTCTAAGTTTATGGATTCGTTTCTGTCGAGTCTCGAGATTGGATACATTTCTGCAGATTCTTTGTGCCAGATTAAAAGATATATTGATTTTCTTACGCTTTGGATGACTGGAAGAAAGAAGCAGATATTCTTTTAAGTTTGTTGGTGTAAAGTAGATACGGGTTTTAATGTTCATCCCTTCTTATGATCAGAATGTCCAGTAAGAGTAGCTGTTTTTATTATATTCAATTGTGAATACGATACTGTGGTTCATATTATTAAGTTTTTAACCCAGAAGAATTGATCTAGATTCTGTGACCAGAAGATCAAATAATCGTCCAGGAAGCGTTTCTAATTGATGAGTAGGTATTTATTGAATTTATCGCCAAATTTAAGTCTGGCCTGCACGTCTATTTGGACTTCTATTTTCCCATAACAACGTTAGCCAATGTGGAGTTACCATCGTCCCCATCGCAGTCCCAGATATTTGTCGGTATGTGTTATCTTTGAAATTAAAAAAGTCATTTTGTAGGATGAATTTTACTCCTTCAATGATAAATCCTTTCCCATTTCCTTCAAGTATTTTGTTTGGGAATTTTCTCAGCGGGAATTATATAGCCTCAGTCTCGTATTTGTGTGGAATCTGGGTATACATACTTCTTTCATTGAATCACACAAAAAGGTAGTCCTTGCTGATTGTTCTTGAGAGATGGTTTAGAAAATCTAAGTCATCTTTTATAATGTTTGGTAGTAGGAGTATGTCAATAAAGTTATTGCGTCTATATATTTCACAGGACGTGCTTGTTATAGTTGCTCAGAATCTGAGATCTTTCGGATGTAGCATATTTATAACCAGTGAGGTCTTTAATTTATCGCTTTGCTCTTGTGTATTTTTGGAAGTTTGAAAAAAAATTGCTAGTTTTGCAGTCAAATTTTGTTAAATAGTCCTTTTTATGTACTGTGATTTCCTTTTGAAACTGTTGGATGAAGATACTAAGTTTCTTCAATATTTTGGATCGTTGATAGGTGTTACTTTTTCATAAATGTCGTCACAAAGAAGGACTAGCGCTGTGTTTTAAATTATTCATAGTCCATAATGACTAGAGCACTACTTTTATCAGCTTTTTTAATGACAGCATCGGATAATTCGGATAATTTTTAGTTTAAATTACTAATGTATAAGGGAAATTGTTTATAAAATCACAAAAGTTGTCCTATGTTTGGTTCCTAGCATTTGTCGGCCTGTAGGTGCTTTTACCGTGAATTATTCGTACAACATTGATTTCTTTGTCAAATAATTATTCTGTTAGTCGTTCTGTATATAGTTCATGTTGAAATCTTGTGGTGAGTGGTGAATTTCAGACCTTTCCAGAAAATTCTAACTTCTTGCGTTGAAAATATTTGGCATCAAATATTCGGAATCATCCATTCCTGTCTGTGACATGGAGTGTTTTAAATTCCGTCTGGCTTGCCCTGTCCAATAAATTATTCCTAAGGTTTTACTTAAGAGTATTAGCACTACTGTAGTGGTTAAATCTGTTATCTGCTCCTCTTTTCAACCTCGAACTATAATAGTTTCGTTATTGAGGTCGTTCTGCCTAAAGTTTATAATTACGATTATAATTACTGGTGTGTAGTATCAAGTGTGGTTGGTTTTGTCTAAAGTTGTCTTTACGTTTAGAATTTCTCGTGTGTGGTGTCAACTGGTGTCTCCGATTCAAGGAGCTCTTGAGTCGAGAATGAGAGAAGTTTCTCTTTCTTCCGATAAGGTTCTGTTTAAAAGCTAAGGGATCTGTATCACTTTCCATGTATCCTTGAGTAAGAATATTTTGTGTTAAGGTTATTTCTTTTTGTTTTGTTCTTGAAAGTGATATTTTCTCTTTAGATGTTCTGTATCAACTTTTTGTATTTGATGATCGTTTAGGTTGCTTTTTGACAACGGTATCACTGTTTGCGTGTTGGATTTCCGATGTTCCATTCTATTTAAGAACTGATTATCAAATCCATACGGTTCTTCAACTGTTGCTTCAATAGCGACTAAGCCAATCATTATTTTTCCTCACCTTTCAAGAGATATTAAACATTCATTCATTTAATCTTGTTACCATATTTCGACGATGTTATTAAATAGCTCTTCTTCGACCTTCTTAGAAGTTTCCACCTCCATCTCTTCACAATTTGTTTTTAGTTTTCACTCTTGCAAATAAGCCCCCATTCTTAGGATTTCTATCTTTCAGTTGTCTAGTCATTTGAGTGCGGCCATGTTGGGGCACCGCCTTGAAGGGGTTTAGTCGAACAAATCCCCCCACCCCGGACTTATTTTTTTAAGCTTGGGCCTTACTTATCGTTCTCTTTTGTAGAATCGCTGAGTTATGAGGACGTAAACACACTAACACCGTGTGTGAAGCGGTGGTAATGGGAGAAATTAGACGCAAATCTACACACATACATACACACACACATTCACACACAGACACACACACATACACACACAGACACATACATATACATGCATATATATATGTATGTATATATGTATACACACGACGGGATTCTTTCAGTTTCCGTCACCCAATTCAACTCACAAGCTTTGGACGGCCTGAGGCTATAGAAAAAGACACTTTCCCGATTTACCACGCACCGTGTGTGTGTGTGTGTGTGTGTGTGTGTGTGTGTGTGTGTGTGTGTGTGTGTGTGTGTGTGTGTGTGTGTGTGTGTGTGTGTGTGTGTGTGTGTGTTTGTGTGTGTGTGTGAATTGTGATTGAACACAGGACGGCATAGTTATTGCACAAGCCACTTAACCACATATGTTTAAAATTTTTATTTTCGATAACGATCAAATTCTAAACGAGAGACATTAATGACGCTATTCTACCATATTAATTTCTCGCTATAATAAAGCGGAGAATAAATGTTTAATGTATATGAGTACATATAATTATGAGGCTATCAAAATAAAACCCCTAATTAACGGAACCTCATTAACATTAATGATAATTCTTGACAACAAAGGCGAGAAAAAACTGAAATCCAAGCTAATTAAAATTTAAAGGAAGGCATTCAGTTTTCAGTGAATCTAACATTTGGTAATTTCGGTGACGATTCAAATATAATTAGGTTTTATTAGGTCTCATCAGTAAAGTATATCGTACTTATCATGTCTAAAAATGACGATAGAAATATATAAATAGTATTGAGTTAGATAAACATTCACTGTTTGTGCAGAAGAAATACTAGCATAGAAATATTTCCTACCAGTGTATTCCGAAAGAAGAAAATATTTAGTGAGCAGGTAATTGATGTTTAATCAACTGCGGTTACACTCTTAATGAGAAGAAAAATAAAGAGGGTTAGTGATAATTTCTGTCCAGAAAGACAAGCGGCTCAAAATTATAATATAAAATTGATTAAAATTATAATTGATTTGAGTAGTAAATTAAAACTTTTGGTGATAACTCGTTTGTTAATAACTTCTTGTGGGAATGTACTTTAGATTACTTGAATAGCAAATGCTTCGATCTGAGATATTGTTCTGAAACTAGCACTCCAGAAATACATATATATAAAGACCATCAACTGCAATTAAATTTTTATTTGTAGTATAGTGTCATAATTTTGGTCGCTCGAAACTGCGACCTGTTCACTAACAAAATATTCTGCAAAATTTTGAAGCGAAATTTTTTTATAGTAAACAGTTCACAGTTTCGGGCGACGGGTTTTGTATGTTTCTGCATGGTCAACTCATGTCTTCCACGATGTAATCGCAATAATTTCTTGCATTAATTAAAATTCCACTAATTTTCAGAGCAGATTTTGGTTGATATAATGTGTCCAAGTACATCATTATAATTTATTTCATGTGCATCGAAGGATCAAAACTATAGTTAATCCAGCTGGATTTCTCCACCTGGAATAGGGGGATAAAACCACCTCTTCCATTATGAAGTGCCACACAGTCTTGACCAATAATACTGACTATATGAAGAAGTTCAGTAGCAGAAATATTTGAGTAAATATCAAATTACCCATCCATGTATTATGTAGATACATCGTCGAAAGTCAGTTTACTGCGACAATTGTCCAGAGATAACATCTCTTGTGGACGTGCTGTGTTTACAAGCACAATATATATATATATAAGAGGGATATGAATATTGGCCAATCACTGGCTAACCAGAACGGCAGATTCATTTCGGCCTTCTTGGGCTTTATCAGTGGTGTGTACACAAAGACAATCATTTTTAGACGAGATTTGTATTGGAAACAGCAAATAAGACTTTCACTGGTATCGATAATGTGAGGCAAATTAATACTGTCTGTATTGCATAAAGCAAGTATCGAATTATAATTTAATTTCTCTCACTGTAGAGAGAGAAAATTTGATAGAGAAGGGAAGGTGGAGAAGACGGAAGAGGAGCAGGAGCAGGAGGAGGTATTTATTATTTACTAATATTCCAAAATGATGAAAGGTAATGTTGACCTCTGATCTCCGCAGCATCTGAACTGAAAGCTGACAGTACCGAAACGAATACTACGTGGCTTTTTATATAACACCTAATATTTATTGAATTCGAGGCAGCGAGCTGGCAGAAACTTTTGCACACCGGGTGAAATGCTTAGTGGTATTTCGTCTGTCTTTACGTTCTAAGTTAAAATTCCGCCGAGGTCGACTTTGCTTTTCATCCTTTCGAGGTCGATAAGTTAAGTACCAGTTGCGTACTTGAGTCGATCTAATCGACTGGCCCCCTCCCCAAAGATTTTGGGCCCTGTGTGTAAAGCAGAAAATAATATTTATTGAATTCACAATGTCATTTTATTTTAAATGCGTGGAAATTCCCATCATTACAAGTTCAATGTCAATATACTTAATGTTTTGCCAGAAATTACTTCTGTAGCTCAGTATTCAGTAAGAAGTGTAAATCTTTGTAGAAGAAGTACTTTTGACTGACTAGCATAGCATTCTTTGGAAGAGGATAGATATCCATGTTTCTTCTTAAACTACAGAAGTAAGAGTTAAGCTTCTAAATTCCATTTAGAATGTGTGATTTATGAAACTATTATATTTTACGATCTCAATAAAAACATTTGTTTAATCTTCGTTTTATCACAGATCAATTTTATTACGTTAGAACTAAATCAATCCAAGCAAATGATAAATGAGAATTAACAAGATAATTACAAATTGTAGCAATGGCGATGGGTGATTCCAAATTAAAAGTAAACAAAAAGTAAAAGTAATTACAATCTATTTATAGATACGCTAAATTACCATCAGAAATATTCTTTTCTACTGTAGGCACAAAGCTCGAAATTTTGGAGAAGGGTGCCGATTAGATCGACTCCAGTACGCAACTGGTATTTAATGTATCGACCCTGAAAAGATGAAAGGCAAAGTCAACCTCGGCTGAATTTGAACGTAGAACGTAACGGCAGACGAAATACGGCTAAGCATTTCGCCTGGTGTGCTAACGATTCTGACAACTCACCGCCCTCACCATCAGAAATATTGATGAGGCTTCATCTAAAGAGAAGATAACGCAAGTGAATGAGGGTATTGAATCTTGATGGTGTTCCAAGAGTAATTCCACCGCTTGCAGCCTTACTTGGGTATATTTTAAGCCTGGGACATACACTTTCACAACCTAAATACCGATGATTTCTTCCAAAGAAAAAAGGTGAGTATCAACACAAATAGTGGTCTGCTGCATTACTTATCGACGCCGAAATTATAAAAACTGAGCGCGGTGGAGCTTCAACGCAGAGTACAGAGCCGAAACGAAAACGGGAAGGCATTCTATCCGATAATTTGCTCAAACCACCAGCCTGGCATTATTGATGTTGCTGCTGCTGCTGCTGTTGTTGTTGCTGCTGTTGTTGTTGTTGTTGTTGTTGTTGTTGATTGTTAATGCGTCGAGCTGGCAGAATTGTTAGCATGCCGGGCGAAATGCTTAGCTGTATTTCGTCTGCCGTTACGTTCTGAGTTCAAATTCTGTCAAGATTGATTTTGCCTTTCATCCTTTCGGGGTCGATAAATTAAGTACCAGTGAAACGCTGGGGTCGATGTAATCGACACGTCCCCTCCCCAAAAACTGGTGCCCTTGTGGAAAAATTTGAAACCATTATTATTATTATTATTATTATTATTATTATTATTATTAT
>NC_068988.1:39667129-39674499 GCF_001194135.2 Octopus bimaculoides | reverse complement strand
TTATTATTATTATTATCATCATCATCATCATCATCATCATCATCATCATCATCATCATCATCATTATTATTATTATTATTATTATTATTATTATTATTATTATTATTATTATATTCTCTTTATCACATGTTTTGTTGGAGCTCCTGGAGTTTTGCAAGCGTAGCGGGCTTACTACTGCAGACTACAGTACCATACTATTCGTTGTTTTCAGCTATCTAATACTTTCCCGATTATTCTGGCTGTGCCAAGGAGCCAAACCTTGTGTAACAGTTCTACTGGGTACTCTATTCCAATTTCCTTTATATTCCTCTTGATACCGTCTGATACTGTCCCCAATCAGCCAACAATAATTGGCACTATCTCCACCTTCAATTTCCATAGCCGGACTATTTTGCACTTAAGAGGGTCGTATCTATCTATCTTTTCGTCTTCCTTCTTGACTATTCGTGGGTCAAAGGAGCATGCAACATCAACTATATAGCATATGTGGTGCACCTTGTCCACCATCATTGGGTCGATCTGTTATGCCCCAGGTTGAACAGCATGACGAAGTGCAGCAGCTGTAGTTGCAAAGAAGGTGAAATTAATAGCAAAGCAAAATGCGCTTGAACAATTGGTTTGTACTCTTTCTGCGAGTGTTTTCCATACACCTAGGGCAGAGAAGCTCATTGAATGCATTCCCAGTTTACACACGCAAATTCACAGGTAAAATATGTATTTCAAAAACACATTTATAAATAAATAAATTCATGAATGGGTGTGGTTTTCACAGCGATAATGCTCTTCTCAGTACATGAGTCGTTCAAGTTAACACAATTTTTCGCACTTCCTGTAGGGATGGTATACCTGGTATCATTTTCAAATAGGTTTCAGTACCTTTTTTTTTTATCATTCCTAGAGATCCTACAATCGCTGGTACGGTAGTCGCCTTGAGATGCCACATTCATTCAATTTTTATTAGCAAGTCTTTATATTTACTGATCTTGTCAAATTCTTTCGCTGCTATATTGTGATCGCAAGGAATACTCATGTCAATTAATAAACACATCTTCTTTGTCTGATCTTTTATAATAATATCCGGTTTATTAGCTTTTATAGTTTTGTCGGGATGTACGGGGAAGTCCCAGAGAATCGACACATTTTCTCTCTCAGTCACAGATTCAGGATAGTGTTTACACCATTTCACAGCGGTTTTGATTTTATAATGCCGACATAATGTCCAGTGTAAATACTGGCCGACTCTGTCATGTCTTTATATACTACAGGTGCTAAGACTCTACACCCTGAGATGTTTTTAAATCGTCGTGTATACGGTGGTTGTATAGTACTTATGACACCACTGTATATGTTGCAGACACTCGTTTTTTAACATTAAAATCTTATATACATGCGTAAATGCATACATACATACATACATACATAATTACATACACACACATGTGTATGTGTATATATATATGTGTGTGTGTGTATGTGTGTACATAGTTAACTTAGGTCTTGGCTACCTGTCCGCAGGTCTTGGCTACCTCATGTCATCAACAGTAGATCTAGCGAGGTACTCGTTTAAGAAGTAACCCGAGAAGACACATACTACACCTCTGATACGAGACAATTTATTGTCGCCTATGAGCTAGAGGTGCGGAATGAGCCGAAACAATGTAGTGGATTTGAATAAAGAATCCTGTGAACCCCGCTTTTTGTGTTTGTGTCTCTCTCACTCATTCTCTCTCTCTCTCTCTCTCTCTCTCTCTCGCGCGCGCTAGATATATATATATATATATATATATATATATACAAGCTTGTACGTATGCGCATACATATAGAAATACTCATGTACGTATTATGATAGTATATTAACGTTGACGTTAATAACTGCTCTTTTCATCTGAAGAAGATAACACTGCTTCTGTTGAGAAAATGCAATGGACTCCAATAGTCAGTTGAGGTTATAGGCATCGATTGGCAAGACAGCGACACCAAATACTACTGTCTCTGTTGCTACGTAGAGGCAGGGAGAGTTTGGGAGTGTTAGCGACATCAGGTAAGAATACAAATGGTTATACTGTGACGTACAAAACTATTCATTCGTTCATGCTTATTTTATATAGGTTGTTCTTACCAATGCCTGATTCAAGTCTAGCGCCTATCACATCTTTAACAGAATCACTCGATATGACAGTTTTGTCAATCAACTCACGTTACTTCAATAGATCCTAAAATATTTTCAGTTAAAAAAGCCCTATTAATTCTTCTTCACTTTTGACCATAAACATCAAATCTAGAGAGACAGAGATAGATAGATAGATAGATAGATAGATAGATAGATAGATAGATAGACAGACGGACGGGCGGACAGACAGACAGACAGACATGCGGACGGACGGACAGACAGGCAGACAGACTGACAGACAGACAGACAGACAGACAGACAGACAGACAGACAGACAGACAGACAGATAAATAGATAGATAGACAAATATATATACATGTACCTACGTATGTCTGTACACACATATTCATCTGCATGTTTTGATAGCTAAATAGTCAAGAGACATGTGTAGTCTTATTTCGCTACACAAATTACACTTAATGAACAGAACCAATTATTTGTAACTGAATTGATGCAATTTATTCAAGCAAATTCAGTGAGCTGGCAGAATCGTTAACACACCAGACAAAACAAATAGCGGCGTTTGGTCCGTTTACGTTCTAAGTTCAAATTCCATCGAGGTCAACGTTCTGAGTTCAAATTCCACAGAGGTTTTCCTTTCATCTTTCAGGGTCGATAAAATAAATACCAGTTGAGCACTGGGATCGATGTTATTGACCCCGAACTTGGGGTGAAAAAAATCATTTTGCACATTGAACACGAGTGTATATTTTTGTGTGTCAGTCATTTATAATCCCGACATAGTGTAAATCTTATATCACCACTACGAAGTAAACATTTATTTCATGTTATTTTCCACATTTTCTGGAAAAGTGTACGTTTTATTTTAAGCAGGTGTAATTTATTTCATGTTATTTTCCACATTTTCTGGAAAAGTGTATGTTTTATTTTAAGCAGGTGTAATTTCAATTTTGGAAATATAATCTGTTTTCATTAACTTAGTAAATATCACTGTAATTCTATTTCAAAATATTATTTTATCTTTAATTCTGGGGTTTTTGTTTACTTTTGTTCGTTTATTAAGTCTATCATAAACTTCATTTGAAGCGAACATGATCTTCTACATGTGTTACGAAAACCGATATTGAAGAAATGTACTCAGTTTTATCAGCGGGAAGATAAGTTTACTTGTATTATATCTATGTGCATGTACCTATAGGCATGGATACACGTATGCATTCTAGTTAGTTCCACAAGAAAGACATTCCCTCTTTTTTTTTTCAGTCTTAAACAATTCGGGTTTAATCATCTAAAACATTACATTTAAAGAATCAGAGAATTTAAAGTGATGGAGAACATAAAAACATATCAGGTCGTATATTGCGTGAGGTTTCTTAATGCCTTTAAGCCAATTTGATATTCAGTTAAGGCGTGTTCGTTTCTGTTTTTCCCACCAGTGATTTTACTTTCGATCTTCTATGTAAATGGCGATATTTCTTCCGTCTGGCTGCTTTTCTTTCTACAAAACGGAAGTTACATTGCAGAACTGTTATTTTAACAAGTTGTGTCTATCGATTACCCGATGAGATACATCTGCAATGTCGGATACTCCTAAACCATTTGGTGAGTGTCCCACCCATGACGGATTGATGCTGGAATTGTCGTGATAAATTCTCGTATATTCCATCTTCTGTCTTTCATTTGCCATACACACACACACACACACACACACACACACATATATATATATATATATGTATATATATATATATAAGCACACAAAATTTTGGTGTGTCTGGGGCGAGTCATTCCCTTTTAGTGCCTTATTATTTAACACACTCACCGGTAAAGTTTCCACTCATTTATTTTTCAAAATATTTTCGTTGCGTCTTGCAACCTTTTCAACTCTGTCCGTTATCCGAGCTGCGTTCTTTTTGTTTGTTCGTGCGCATGTTTGTGGGTCAGTGTGTCTGCGCATACACATGTTTGTATGTAGTATGTATATATGTATGTATGTATGCATGCTTGCAAGTATGTGTATACATGTATGTGTATACATGTATGTGTATATGTGCGTATGTATATAATATCTATGTGTGTACGTTTGTACACTTTTTCTTGCTCCAGGGCCTTGGAGGCAGTTCTTCCTAATATGGCCAGACTCCAGGCACAGGTGACACTTGGGGGGAGGGCGTCCCTCAACGATCACCGGATACCTGCGCCCGGCCATCCTTAGAAAATCTGGAAGAACCAGATCTTTAGCTGATTGGGTCCATATGGTCAAAACAGCTTTTGACCCAACCCAATCAGCTAAAGGCAATATTTTTACATTTAGTAGCTTGGATCCACTGCCACCAAGACCCCGGCGGATAGTATCTTTTATCCACTCAGACGCTATGCTGGGTGGCAGCCCATAAATCGAAGCACGAGTCAATTTTTTCCCGCAATAGGTAGGGAGAAACAAAATGTCCTACCCTTCAAAGGGCTGGCTCGCAAAATTGCGTGCCACCTCAGGGGTGTCAAATAGCAACCAAACTGTTGCGTACTTGACATCCCTGGTCATAAACTTAATGGTAGGCAGATGTTCCACCAACTTTCTCTCGATATCCACTTGAGGAAAGACCGTAATGGTGTCTACTGACTTAGAATACGTCCGCAACACCACCGTTCTTTCATCCATTTCTTTTAACCATTTCTTGTATGGTCATAATTCCCACTCCAAAACGGTATTATTATCCATATTTAACTGTACAAAATAAAAATAAAAATTAACAAACAAAAAGAAAAAATGTTCACAGTTAAATCTGTCCTCTGGCGTGTTTTGAACTCCTAATCCAAGTCCGTACACTCCAATACAATCAATCCAACGTTCAGCACACAAACACAGGTGCCTGTAATATAATCCAATTGTGAAAATCTTCGTAAATTTTCAAAAAATTTTCCTTTTTTCACAAATTAATCCACGATACAGTCAAGTTCGCCGTGTTGTTGAAATTAATTGTCTTTTTTTTTTTTTTTCATAACAAGTAAAAAGTCTTTCAGAAAAATTCCGGATACATAAGTCTTCAGAAAATCCAAAAATAGAAATAATTCTTGTGGCGAGCATACAAAGGATTCACAATGTACGAAAACACAGCAGCCGCCGAGAGCCAGTGAAATTGTCCCAGATCTGTGCGAAATTTATTAACAAAAATTACAATATAACAAAATTACGCACAGCTAAGATAGAACAAAATCACCTACCTCGCCGACCTTCTCTGTTTTTGTTCTTTTTTCCTTTCAATAAACGGAGCGCAACAAAATCACGTCCACTCTGGTTCACCGGAAGCAAGTTTCTTACCACGCAGTCACCCCTGCGCCTATATATGAGAACATTTTGTAAACAAACTTATAACTACCGTGTGTGTCGGTACTCTACAGAATATAAAGCAATACTCGAACGCAAAATGGTTGTGGAGACACCTTTGAAAATCGAGATAAATTCCCTGTGGAGGTTTGCTGGCCATTTATTTCTTATTTCCGTCTTCGTAAGTGTATTTACCCCAGTTTCTAAGCAGCCTTCCTGCATTCAAGAAATTCATTATTTTCTGTAGAATATACGTATACATACATACATACATACATACATACATGCAAATATACATATATATTCACACACATGCACATGTACACATGAACACTCACACACAAAACACACGCATATATTGACATATGTGCGTTTAATGCGTTTAGGAAGGCGTGCTTGTGTGCTAGAATTAGATTTGTGCAATATATGCATGTAAACAATACGCAATTATATACAATAATACGCCTATATTCAGTATATTTGTGATAAAATCAAATATGCTATGTCGTTCGAAGCTCAGATGTCTAAACTCCAGAAGTTTATCTCAATTTCTGAGGATAAGCTGAGTTAGGGAAATACAAATTTTCTTTCATACTAAAAACTATAATGTCAAAAAATGGTAACTGCTGCCATGGAACCGAACTACTTGTAATATAATGTAGTAAATATGAATTGGTTCTGTAATTAATATAGTATCCTAGCTAGAAGCAATTGAAATAAACGCTACCTTATTATATTTATTTAGTGAAATCATGATAAAGCGTCGTAATATGCTATCAGGTATATCAGTGACTTGTAAGCGGAACTCATGTGTACTCATAACATACCTCGGACACTGAATTGCTTTATGGACAACGTATTTTATACTTTCATCCAAATTTACCTAGCAACCACTGTAGATAAAAAAAAATGGGAAATGAGTTTGCTTGTGAAATTTTCATATTCTTTCAAGTCTTTTATTGAAGCATGTTGGTGTCTTGATAACGCAAATACTCAGTAGAATACATACACGTAAATAAACGGTAGGAAAATAAACTGTGCTATTCCAACAACGGAGGTAGTGTTGAGGGCGGTATGTGTTGCACAGACTCCCAATATAAAAATAGCCTTTTACCTGACAATTCAGAAATAAACTTCATGACATAACAGAATAGATATTAGAGAATAGGTATATCCACATTATAATGGAATAATATAATTATCAATGTTAAGGTCATTGATTGGCAGAATCGGTAGAGCAAAATCTTAACTACGAATTGCATTCTTTCAGTATGTCCTATTTACTTTTTCTATTGCCATTCTTATCTTCGCCTTCTGTATTTTACATATGTCTTTCAGATTGGCAATGTCGATAAAATAAGTACATGTCAAGTCGATTTATCGACTCTAATCCTCGCCCATATATTGATAGCAATGACCCAGTATTAAAAATCATTTTATTGATATCATTTTACGCACTTCTTTCGATATTCTGATACGCATATTCTTCTTGTTTTACATCAACAGTGGACGTTGACCGCTGTATGTCTTCAACGTTGTTTCACTTCAAACGGTGCAGTATCAAACAGTTAAAATAGATTAACTTGATCATATCTGCTATTTTGACAATTCACTTTGATATAGTATATTTGCCGCTATTATTTCCGAAATGGTTAACTGTAGTAGTTTATAATGGCACATATTTTCATGTGTAGGCTACATACATTCATAAGATTATTTCTGCTTTAGAGTTAATGCTAGTAGATAGATAGATAGATAGATACATTTCTTTTATTAGCCACACAGGGCTCAACGAAGATGGGACAAATACAATGTAGAGCTTTTCTTTTTGGGATGGGGGAGGAAGGAAAAAAAAAGGGGGTGGTGTCGATCAAAAGGGATCGTAGGAAGGGAAAAAGGGGGAGTTCGATCAAA
>NC_068988.1:39658985-39666150 GCF_001194135.2 Octopus bimaculoides | reverse complement strand
CAGGTTCGCCCCGAGATCGTCGTCGTACCTTCCCTCCACTAATCCACTATAGAATGCGTTAGTTGTGATGCAGTCGCTGAAGGTTGACCCGGGTTGTTGGAGTTGCCGAAGAGCAGCGCGACACTCGCGGTGCCATTCGCCCTTCCTCGGCCTCTTCTTGATCCACGACTGCAGTTCGGTCATGGAGACGAGCTGCGGGAAAGCGCGCCGCACAAACGGTGACCACACCTGTTCACCGCTGTCTACGTAGAGCCGGAGATGTCGCAGTCTCAGCGCGTGTCTGCGCATCATCAACCACGGCATGCCCAGTCCTCCTTTTAACGGGTATAGATAGATAGATAGACAGACATACAGACAGACAGACAGGCAGGCAGACAGACAGGCAGACAGAGATACAGACAGACAATGAGGCAGGCAGGCAGACAGACAGACAGACAGACAGACAGACAGACAGACAGATAGATAGATAGATAGATAGATATACGTGCAAGTCTTTGTTTTCCAAGCTCTATTAAGAATAGCAACTGGGCATTTATTGATGGTGGGGGGACTCAATATTGAGAGTAGAGCCGACATGA
This sequence comes from Octopus bimaculoides, assembly GCF_001194135.2. Classification (NCBI taxonomy): domain Eukaryota; kingdom Metazoa; phylum Mollusca; class Cephalopoda; order Octopoda; family Octopodidae; genus Octopus; species Octopus bimaculoides. The sequence continues at coordinate 39,665,572 of NC_068988.1, read as the reverse complement.
CATAGAATAAGCGTCTTAGTGAAACTTGAAATGCGAGGGCAAAAATTGTTCAACAGCAGTAGTAGAACAGGTAGTTCACGTAATTTTTTATATATGCGCTTCGTCAGTAGCAGGAATCCACTATCACCATATGTTTGGAAAAAATTCACCTCTACTGACATATAACAAAACAGTGACTAATCAGCCACTGGTATCAAAAATAGCTGGTGTGCTAGGTAGCAATTTGTTATTAACGATTGAAGTAGTGTTAGTACCAAAATGCAAACTTTATATCTTAACATGTTAACCATAGAAGAAAGCCGCAATACTATTGTATTCGTCCTGAGAAGGCATTTCGTTTAAACATTTCGGGCTAAAAAAAGCACCGAATTTATCAATAACAGACGAAAAATGTTTAGCAACGACGGTATAGATTGTAGATCAAGTGCTTTCTAGAGGGAATACTCATCTAAGCATGCAATGGTAATGGATACTTGCTACCGATGACGCCTAAATACCCAGAAATCACCTGATCCATCAGTTCTTTCACTGATTCAGGATATTTGGACATTTTTCGTCTGACACTGACACTTCTGAGCTTTGGTACTATTCATCTATACGAGATGGTTTCTCAAGATGTGTACTACAGTATGTCGGATTGCTTTTGATATATCCATATTGAGTATATATATATATATATATATATATATATATATATATACATCGTTTCAAATTTTTGCACAAGGCCAGCAGTTTCGAGGGATGTGTAGCGCGATTACATTTACTCCAGTGCTTCCCCGAAAGGATCAAAGGTAAAGTCGAATAAAGGCAGAATTTAAACTCAGAACGTGAAGACGGACGAAATGCCTCTAAGCATCTTGCCCGGCGTGCTAACGATTCTGTCAGCTCACATCAGGAATATTCATCGGACAATGGATATGTTTTATACCAGATAGTATTTGTAATTTTTATTCTTGTTCTAAAATAATTTCTGTTATAAAACGTGAGTAGTTGGGATTGGTACCTACTAATATCTCACAAAACTTTGGCAAGGCTAGACATATGTAAGAATACATCAGCAACTAACGAAGATGTTTCAGTTAACGAGGTGAATAAGCAACATGACATGGAGATATAAATAAATTGCTCAATACAAAATTATATTATAAATCTTTCTTTAAATCAATTTTCGAGTCATAACACTAAGACATCTTGCAGACATAACAACGGCAGCGAAGCTGTGATTTTTTTGTCTGTATTAAATTCATCTTCCATACAAAAGGAACCATATTTGTAACTTTAATCATACTGTTTATATTTCAGTAGAATAGTTCATGAGTGACTTTTAAGAAGTTCAAAAGCCGTCAGTGGGGTAGATTCTATAGTCTCAGATCACTTAATCTTCATCTGTGGAAGAGAGAAAAAGTGATGTTATATGTTGGATTGTAGTAATGACTTGCATGTATACATGTATATAGTTGTGTATGCTTCGTGGACCAATTTGCTCCACAACCTAAGCAGTAACACTCACGTTCTCGGGAAGGAGAGCACAGTTCAATACATCAGGCTTCTCTATAATAAAACTCATTAAACTTTCCTTTAGACAAATTACCGGAATTTTAACCACTTTTCATATCCATCAATAAAGAGCTGTAACAGATCACCTTGTAACGTATATTTAGCAATTACATAATGATAAGCCATTAGTTAACAAACTATGGAGTACATGAAAATGAAAGTTTGTTCCCTTAAAAATCGATCAAAGGTCCTCCCGGGCTATAGACACATAATGCCACTTTCTCTAATTCTTTTATCTATATGTATTTCTTCTACCCCTGGACGAGACACCAGTCCATCGCAGTATTACTCATTTTTGCCAGCTGAGTGGACTGAAGTAACGAGAAATAGTATATGCACACAAACACACACACACACACACACACACAAGTATATGTGTGTGTGTGTGTGTGTGTGTGTGTGTGTGTGCTGGTGTTATTCAGTTATTCATGTATATTAAAACTTCCTTAACAACTGCCACTTCGTTTCATTTTGTGTGTTTTAAGCAAAATATCATATGTTTATAAGTAAAAGAAATGAATATTAGAATCCAGTTCTGTGAGATACAGTTTGTAACAGTGTTTCGACAATGAAAATATCTTTTAAGACTGGAACATATTTTAAAGTAATTACGCCTAACATAATAGATGCACAACGGGAAGTTTATTCATGTTATATACTGATATGCTGCTGTTATAAATAGCAATTTAGATTAATGGTTCTCTGGTTAGCCAAAGAGAAACAATGTATTTTTTCTGTTTGAAGCGCTAGTCATGCCGGAAACAGATCTGTAAGAAAATTCCCAGTTATTTTTCAGTTTACTTAACAAAATAAGCTCTACACAAATATTGTGGTCGGTTGAGTTGACTAAAATTCTTACACACTGTGATTATTAGTTTGTGTAGTATGGTATTCCAGCAAACTGAAGCATTGATTTCATATGTGCCACATCTAATCTGTTAAGTCGACATAACTAATTAGATAACCATTCCATAAAAGCTGAGTCAAAGAAGGACCTTCTGCTTAGTCGATCGATCTACTAGAAATAGCCAGTGAAATCAATCTCTTTCAATCCACACACTACCGTCTTAGAACAGGACTTGGAAATAAAATTGTGGGTTTACTGAGCGAAGAAAAAAGACAAGATATTCACGATTGGAACGTTTTCGCTCATAGATCATTGACCTTCTCGATGAAGAATGACATAGAGATGAACAAAGATTAAGTCGTACTAAGGAAAATGTAAAGTCTACCTTGAAGACTTTTGTTGTTGTTTGTATTTAGTTCAGAGTAACTCTGGTCGAGTGGCTGCTTTATGAAAGATGTTCAACCGGGACTAACCTATATATTTCAGTCTCATTCTAAGGTAGTGAGATATTTAATATATAATGGTTCAATGCTTGTTTAAAATTTCCTTCTGTAACGCTTATTTGTGTGTTTCTATTGAGTTTAGTTCTGCAGAATTGACAATGCCTCATAAATTCTTAATCCCACGTTGCACAATTCAGTTAGCAGGCATGTCTTAGATTCCCCATATGCGCTTTTGCTTTCGCAATTGATAGATGAGTGAGATGTCATTTTTTTCTACATAAGGGTAGAGTTTGAAAATCTCTTAATGTATGCAGGGAGAGAAAATATATGATATATCGGTGCCTTTTTTTAATTTGTATATGGAAGAGTTGAGTGCGTAGTAATATTTGTATTAAATCCGCTAGCCATGGAAGTCTTTTTGTTGTGCGGGTGGCCTTAAAAATGTTTCCTTATTCGAGGAAATACTGGAAATCCTTGTATTAATAAGGCCAACAAACAAATTTAGAGGTTTGACATACGTCGTGATAGTTAAGTGTGACTAGTATAAGTTTTCGTTTTTATTACAACGAGTGTAACAGGAGGTTACGGTCTATCGCTATTTTAATGGCCAAAGCACTAAAATTGTTGACATTTTTTCTTAATTTGTCTAATATGTAACCATTAATACATTTTGTTATAGCTAACCCGTCGAGCCTGAGCAGATTAAAGTCCGTGCGAGTAAATTTCATAACAGATACGTATCAAATATATATAATTCTACTAGGTCATACGCATCTGCGCTGTCATATGACCTCATACTTATGTCGAAAAACCCCGCCGGTTCTTACATTTTTGACACTGAAGGAAACATTACCGAGTAGTAGGATCTTCCCAGCATCCATTATTACATCAATATACTTATCATCTATTACGTTGTAGTTATTTAGCAAAATCTATTGCGTTGTTGTGTAGAGTTTTGCAGAGCGTGGTGTAAAAATCGATTTCATATTGAGTAACGTTATACATTCTTATTGATACTCTTGAGTCAGCTAATGACATCAGCGTCATTATTGAAAAGAGATAGGTGTTTCGTATTTCTAATATTTTTGCTAATGATATTTATAATCTTCTTGCTAATTAGTGTTACGTGGGATTTAGCTACGAGGATTAGAGGCAGAATTTTTCTATGGACATTAATGGTTATAAATACTTGACATTTACCAAATATCTCCTGTCTCTTGTCAAGATTTATCTTTATGGCTATGTGCTTCGTTCTTTATTTATATTATTACGCATTGGCGTCTGTTTTTATATAGTTCTCGCTGATCTTATTGCTTAAAAGTTGTTTGTTTAGTGTCTTATCAAATCTATAAAGTTTTTATGTTGTTTTTTCCTAAATAGAGCTTTTGGATTAGTTCACTCTTTTTTATACATACATCTTATCTATACTAGATACGCAAGCATCGCTGTATTTGATTTTCTATTTTAAGTTTAGAATGTCGCATTCCAAAGGAGCAACTACCTTAATTTTTATAATGATGTAGCACTAGCTGTTCACTTTGCAACTGTTTTCTAGCAAAGCTTAAGGTCAAACTTTTGAGTGGAATTTGATTGACTGAAACTTTGTAAAATCTCATCAAAGAATGTTCTTATTATTTTATAAACGTAATCTGTTATCCAGTTTAACATCGTCACCTACCTTTGTTTGACTTTAAGAGAGTCTACTTTTTTGCAGGCAATTTAGTCTAGAGCTGTGTCTGAAGATAACTACCTTTCACCAGACTTGAAGGCAATGACGAAGTCTGTGGATGCTGACTTTCTTTTTGCAAATAATGTAAAACAAATTATTAGAAATGGTTCATTTTCTCATTCAATGACAACTTTGCAAATGACCGCTTATCAGTTTTTCCCTTAACTAGTGTCAAGATGGCATAAATCCATTCCCCGTAAAGAATTGTTTTTGAATTGGCTAATAACATTCGGAAAACTGTGAAAGGTTCCTTTGTGAATGATAAATCATGGAAAGATCAAAAGTCTTCCAGATTGGAAGTAAATGGCCTTACCTATGCGCATCAAAGAAAAAGAAAAATCCTTAAAAATCTCAATCAGCTCTATTTAAACACCAGATCAGTAGTGGTCAGGCAATACTGCTACTTGTAAAAGCTTGTGTTATGCAAATGGGACACATTACTTTCAACTGACGAGAACAACATATATGGACATTCACCAGAATTTACTTTATCTCAGATACTCTTCCTTCGCACTTTTCTCTTCTGAATTTCGTCCTCTCATTCATTTACAGGTTATTCTTTAAGCCGATGATATCGTGATTAAATGTAAGTTTACATTGCCGCAAAGAGGTACATGCTACTGCATAGAAGTTTCAATCATTCGTAGCCCCGATGTTATCTACTCTATTCCGTAACACTCATATTTATATAGATATATATACATGTGTGTGTATACATGCATACACACATACATATATATGTGTGTGTGTGTGTGTGTGTTAAAGAACGGAAGCTCATACACACACGTACCATATATATTACATGTGTGGATATATGAAAGATTTCTACACAGTGAGATCGAACCCTGAAAGACAAGGCTGTGAAATGAAAATTTTAAACTCTGAATAACCAACATCCGCCTATTGTCCTTAGTTATATTCCTTATTTGGTAAACATCCTACTTCCCAGCTATGAGCTTCATTTCCTTGGAAATGAAATTATGGTGTCAGATTATGTAGTCTGTGCTGTGGATTAACACACAAGGTGGTCGGCCTCGGCATTGAAAAATAGAGTGAAATGATAAACTTAGATTAAATAAACATTATTAAACCACTCAACTATATTCTCTTGAAATATTTCTTATATTTCCTGATTTATTATTATTGCAGATAATATTCAGTCAGTTGTTTGTCTTCCAATCTCATCTCTCTCTCTCTCTCTCTCTCTCTCTCTCTCTCTCTCTCTCTCTCTCTCTCTCTCTCTCTCTCTCTCTCTCTCTCTCTCTCTCCCTCTCTCTCGTTCTCTCTCTTTCTCCCACTCTCACTTTTTATCCACAAACGCACACACTCACGCACACACACACACACACACGCATACTCGCTCTCTCTCTCACACACACACATACACACACACACACATACACACGCTCAAACTCACTCAAACACAGAGATCCATCCATAAATATATGTGTGTATGCTAGAAAGTGCGACTTTTATGTATGTATATGCTTATCGTAATTTCCATTCTGCCGAATCCGTTACATATAACTCGTCTCCAGACCCAATTCAAATCTCGTCTGCTTCTCTCAGTTTGCTTTTTCAGTCTGCTTTCCTACTGTTCACCCTCTTTTATACAATCATTATCTCAAACTTTAATCTAAAAGAAACATTTCTCCTCACCTATTTCTAGGATCCATGTTTAAATTTAGTTCAAATAGTTTGTAACCATTTCACAATTTTCCCCCAACTGATTTTGTAAACTTTTTGCTTTTGGTTTTGTATTTTTTTTCGGTTTTTCCCGATGGCTAAGTTTTTGTTTTTAAATTTCACTACATTTATCTTAACAGAATGTCTTAAGCAATGAGATAATTTTCTGAAGCAAGAAGATAATTATAACGAAATACAAATATGGTATAATCTTTTCTACTCTAGGCACAAGGCCCGAAATTTTTTGGGAGGGGGCCAGACGATTAGATGACGCCAGTACGCAACTGGTACTTAATTTATCGACCCTGAAAGGATGAATGGCAAA
>NC_068988.1:39654310-39658975 GCF_001194135.2 Octopus bimaculoides | reverse complement strand
AACACCGCTTAGCATTTCGCGTGGCGAGCTAAAGGTTTTTTATTTCTTTATTGCCCACAAGGGGTTAAACATAGAGAGGACAAACAAGGACAGACAAAGGGATTAAGTTGATTACATCAACACCAGTGCGTAACTGGTACTTAATTTATTGCCCCGAAAGGATGAAAGGCAGAGTCGACCTCGGCGGAATTTGAACTCAGAACGTAACGGCAGACGAAATACCGCTAAGCATCTCACCAGGCGTGCTAACGTCTCTGCCTGCTCGCCGCCTTATAAATATGGAATAATGATATATTGATGTGTGTGTGTGTGTGTGTGTGTGTGTGTGTGTGCATTTTGTTGTTTGCGCGCGCGCGTAAACGTGTAAGTGCGTGTGTCTGATAATATTGTTGTGGCGAGAGTCGTTAACACCCCTGGGGATTGGAAGAATGGACTAGCATTTTGGTAGAGAGTTATCGAGTCGTTTGATTCCCTGCTGTAATTTGCTGTTAGTCGCTCCATGTAAGTCGCTTGCTGTTTAATTGTTAAAGGTCTACTGTATCTAATTGTTGAATTGTAGAAATTGTTGAATTGTAGAAATTGTTGAATTGTTGTTCGTTACCTGTTAATTTTTGTTTCCTTCCCCATTTATGGGTGAAGTCGTTACTAACGAAGTAATGCAGAGTCAAATAGTCCCAGCCAGCAGTTACGCTGCAGTAACTGGGAAACGTTTTACGGCGGATATCTTGCAAGTAAAAGAGATTCAACTGGATGAGACAAATTTAAAGGAGTTCAATGAACTAATAAAGAAAGGAAGGAGACAGCCTGAGGCTCACGCCGCCCAGGAAGTTATAGAAAAGACAGAGAAAAGGACAGTGATATACAGAACGCTGTCTATCGCTACCAAAAGAATTGAAATAGCGGCAGCAAAGGCTGTGGAAGAATGTTTAAAAGGAATTAAAAACCTCACTACGTTTTACACCAGAGGCAAGAAATATGGCACAGCGGAGGTACCCACTCAGTTGATCTCAAAGGCACAGTTCACTGTACCTTTGACATCGACTGAGTGGATAATACTACCAACTTACTGTGGCAAACATGCGGCCAGAGTTAAGATTGGTAAAGTGCCCCCGGAAATTGACGAGGCGTCGCTGGTGGCAGCCATAGTCTACAACACAGAAGAGGAGACGTAAATACTCAAAATAACAAGAACAACAGAGGTAAACTGATGGGGATACAGCCTTGAGGTGACGGTCCAAATCAGTTTACCAGACCTCCACAAAATTGCAGAAGAGCTAGTATTACCCGACGTTACGAAGCTAAGAATGGTAGTGGGGGAAAAACCTCCCATAGGTTTTCAGTGTGGATTACGGGGACACATAAGACTAAGTGTCCCCAGAAACACGAAGAAGTGGTGATTGAGAGGGAACAGCAATGAGAGGAAGATAAAAGAGAAATGACAACATGACATGACAACATCGAGTGAGAGACAAAGAGAGAAGAAAGAGATGGAAACAGCAGGAGAGATTAGTGATGGAAATCAGAAGGAAACACTGAAGAGCAAACAATTAAGAACTATGTTGTTGTTGGCACTCCGTCGCTTACGACGTCGAGGATTCCAGTTCATCCGATCAACGAAACAGCCTGCTCGTGAAATTAACGTGCAAGTGGCTGAGCACTCCACAGACACGTGTACCTTTAACGTACTTCTCGGGGGATATTCAGCGTGACAGTGTGACAAGGCTGACCCTTTGAATCATAAGCACAACAGAAACAGGAAGTAAGAGAAAGTTGCGGTGGAAGAGTACAGCAGGGTTCGCCACCATCCCCTGCTGGAGCCTCGTGGAGCTTTAGGTGTTTTCGCTCAATAAACACTCACAACGCGCTGTCTGGTAATCGAAACCGCGATCCTATAACCGCGAGTCCGCTGCCCTAAACACTGGGCCATTGCACCTCCACTATATAAGAACTGTGATACAGTACAGAAAAAAATGTGGAGATAGTAAAAAGATCACCAAAATGAAATATGTAATTAGGGTGAAGTTAGCGCCCACTGAGTACATTGAAAGATTTAAAGCAGTCTTGCTTGTAAAAGAGAAAGGTGAAAAGTTGTAGGAACTATTCGGGGAAATGATAGAGATATCACAGTTACAGTTTCGATTCGATGAGTTGCCAATTTTAAAATGAGGACTTTGAAAAAAGTTATGCAAAACCAAAAAGAATAATGAACTGTAAGTTAATGTGATACATAAACTGTTAAATGACACTCCCTGCGTGGGGGGGGGGGCATGTAAGACATTTCATTTTTCATTATATCATTATATTCATGATTCCATTCGTTATTTGTTTTATGTACCCCGCTATGTTGTGTTGTCTGTCCTTGTATCGTCCCTTCTTTTGTAGAGCCAATGTGTTCATAACAAATAAAACAGAGAGCATTTTGGTAGTCACGCGCAGTACATCATGTGAACACATTGTCTAACTTCCGCATGGTTAATTTATATATCCAACGTGTGTCAAGAATATAAAAGTGGCGACGAGATATTTATTGGAAGCTTGCGTCCGACGTTGAAATTTTATTTCTCTCTTTTTTTTTTTTTGGTACGAAACCAAAGAAAAAAATCATTAGCATGGAAGACTTGTTGGCTTGCATGGTGCAGTTGCAAAAGCAACAACAACAGCAATAACTGCAACAACAACAATACCAACAGTTTCTGGAAGTAATGTAACTCGAACACCTAAGGTAGAGAACTGGGCAAAGTGCTTAGCGGCATTTCGACGGTCTCAACGTTCGGATTTCAAAGACCGCCGAGGTCGATTTTGCTTTTCATTATTTCGGAGTCGATAAAATAAGTACCAGTTGATCCCTGGGATCAATGTAATCGACCAGTCCCCTCCCGCGAAATGCTGGTCTTGGGCCACAATTTGAAACCAATATAACTTGAACAACTGACGATCTATGAAACCTGTATACTATAGACACAAAGCGTGAAATTTTAAGAGAGGGGGATAGTCTATTACATCGACCCCAGTGCTCAATTGGAATTTATTGTCATCCACCCACAAAACGATGAAAGGAAGGAGGATGAAAGGCTAAGCATTTCGAAGATTTCCTTAGGGACCTGGAACATTTCTGCCCAGTATTGTCCACATGATTTTGTGTCACTTGGGCAGGCTTGGATCTAGAGAGCATCAACCATATCAGGCAGCTTGTTGTGGTTTTGATTTTATAATCCCAAATGGGGGTTTAGTGAGTAAGTTTATTCTTTTTTTCTTCTGGAATCGAACCTGAAAGAAAATATGGCCTGGTTTAATTTCCAAGCAATCACAGCGACACTACAATTAATTTTAGATTTCATCGTGATTAATTTAGATGGGTAAACAATATCGTTTGTACAATGTTTTCATCTAAGGGCATAAAGAGTGGTTAGCCCAATTATATTGAACATGCGTGTTAGCAGAATGTGGAATGGCAAAACAATTGCGTTTAGAAATATTGGAGGAAACTATTAAGCGTTGAGGGGCGGAATCCAGAAATGAACATTGCTGCAACACATCTACTGAATACGGTAGAATAGATATAAGGCGACGGAATTTTGGTCTTTATAAAAAGGAAAAATAATAGTCATATTGGCTATGAGTGCTTTTATATGTGTATATGTGAAATACGTAGGTAGATATACATATATATACATATATATATGCATGTATATATACATATATATATATATATAGATATATATGCATATATACAGACAGGTAGACAAATAGACAATCAGACAGGTACGCTGGCAAGCACAGAAACAGACATGAATTGTGTATTGATGTGTACATTTAAACTGTGCAACAAAATGTGTCTCTTGAGTGAAAAGAAGAGTTTTAAATGTAAATGTAAGTTTAAAAAATACTCCATATAATTGGAAATAAAGCTTAAATCCAGAATTGAAAAGAACGGCATGATATACTTTAAATTTTCTTTAACTGAACAAAACGTATGAGAATAAGATAAATTTGATGTGAATAGAAGCTAATTTGAATTAGTAGTGAACTAATTTTAGATACATTGTAACGTAGTTTAGATAGTATATCATTAGTTCAATCTAATGTATAGTTAATGTGATTAATATGCACTTTAATATTTCGTTCAGTTCCACTTTATAAATGTAATATTCCAAATCTGTTTGTCTGTTTGTGTGTTCCGTAATTTTAGAGGAAACTGTTTATTTTGCCGAGAAACTATTTCGATTAAACGGCTCTTTAAAGCAAATTCTTTTGCCTAAAGTGCCATTTCGCTTTTTTTTTCTATTTATTTATTTATTTATTTATTTATTTGTTCCTGGAACATTCAAAGCAGAGGAATATTTTACCTTATATCAGCGTTGGAAAAAAACAGACGTCTATCCATTCACAAACAGATGAAACTGACTATGAAAATATCGCAAGAGTGGAGAGAATTACAGTACCGCACACAAAAAGCGCGACACGCGTGCACACAAACAGCTCTTATACTGAGTGTAAGAGGACAAATGCACCAATCATATGCATATATATACAAACTGACACACTTAGCCTTCTATTCTTTAATAGAAATAACAATTTTCATGTAAGTATCCATTGGTGCAAATGCTCGCACGCACAACTGGGTACGAATATATACTAAAGCACGTATACATATATATATATATA
>NC_068988.1:39652668-39653162 GCF_001194135.2 Octopus bimaculoides | reverse complement strand
ACATACATACATACATACATAGCCTGCGACGCACATGGTAATTCTTGAGAGGGGATGATGAGCTGGCTCGCCTATGTAGGTTTGGAGATACTTTCAAACTGTGTCGATTGTTATGATGGCGCTCGGTCATACATGCACATTTGCTAGTATCGTCGAATTTGCAACTGGAATATCATACCGATGAGGTAATGAAGAGTTTTTCCTTCTAAACCACAAACATGTATATGATTAACTATGGCTAGTTTAGTTCGTTATTTTTCTTCTTGTTTTGCCTATGTCAGTTGCAGGTAATTGCTATCTGTTGGAGTTTCAGCATGTTAGCTGCTATTTCTGAACTTCGGTATGCGGTGAAGCAACTTGTTGCTGATCCCTTAATTTTGGTTATAAATGTATAAGAACTTTTAAATAAGTTCCTCACCGATAATGGTGCTTACATACCGACGGGCTTGGTAAAAATGATTAATTATTAATTTATTAATAAATTAATAAATTTA
>NC_068988.1:39648011-39652392 GCF_001194135.2 Octopus bimaculoides | reverse complement strand
TATATATATGATAGATCGCTAACCACTACACATATTTTTTCTCTCCTTGTTTCTTTCTGTGTTCATTTCTGCGGAAAAGCGTAGGCTCGAAACGTTAAAGACTTTTTCAATTCCCGAGCGTTACACTAATACATCTATTTGTTTTCTACACCACCTATCTTCGTGTGTTGTTTTAATGCAAGTATTTTCAGTGCCAAATACTTCATGTGTCTTGTTTAAACGCCACAAGCTACGGTTTCTTCGTCAAGGAAAAATACCTTGAAAGTCATACACTGTTAAAGAGTACAATATACATCAGAGTGAGGCGAAACTATATCGACCCAGAAGTGATCATTAGAGTGGTATTTCGACTTAGTTGCGGCTTATCAAGTCTGCATGCTCGGACTATTTCCGAAACGAATTTCAAATCAATATTCTTAAGTATAAAGAGATAGTTTATAAAGCATTTCTTCATGTATATGCATAGTGGTACCATTCGTATTCGCCAGTTATATTACTGATGGAGATAATAGTAGAGTTAATTAATTACGCTCTGATCTTTCCACTTTGCTAGACTGTGGCCAATGTGAAAAATGATTATTTTCCAAGAAACCATCCATCAATTACTTGTTTACATTGTTCTTAATATTGTTTCTCTCAATATTCTCATAAAAATAATTCATTACGTTATTCGAAATATATTACATAGGAATTCCACTGAGAAATTCTTATTTTTGGCTTTCAGTTCATATTTCTTTTTATTCAATTAGGTGTGAGTATTAACGGTATATTGATTGGATTGCCACGTTTGTAATGTTTTTCTATTATACCTTTTTCGTAAGTTATCAAGCAAGTAAAGTCAAGGTAGGTAAAACTTTAAAGAGTAAATGAAAATTTCTCTTATTCAACATTACTACTACTACTACTACTACTACTACTACTACTACTACTACTACCCAACAACTTAATGCTTCATTTTCCAGACATTTCCGGTTATCTTGCTGGTTTGCACTAAAGTTGACATGTGCATAGTGCAAGAAGATAACTTCAAATGCTTACGTCAAAGCTGCACAAAATGAAGCAATCTGAAATTATGTCCGGGAGTAATATTTTCCCACTGAACACAAAAACATACGAAAGATAGAGACAGAATGTAAGAAAGGATGTCTAACATTATTCTAAATTGAGTTGGAATTTATACTCCTCAGAGAAAACAGGTACATAAAACAACCGAAAACACAACGTTTCGTGGTAATATAACACGAAATCAGGATGAATCCAAATTCGTTTACATTCTATTACAAACATTATTGAGAAATGCTTTCACGAAATTCTTAAGGTAATGATATTCTTATTCCATTTCGATATTTTCACAAATTCGCAGCATTTCTGGTGTTAGTTCTGTTTAGATAACCGGTGTTTTTCAATTTTACTTAATGTTCTTCACTGTTATGATTGTGGCTGGAACGTTACAACAGTAACAAAAGCAACAGCATATTGTAAGAAGATATTAAAAAAAAAAGGATGCTTCAGATGTTAAAGTTAAGTGTTTCTTTATTTTTGCCTTTTCTTTTACAGAAATAATTTTCTTGTAGATTTCCATGTTCCGGAATTCTAGTCATTTACAGTTATTTCTCAGACCTTATATACACACACAATAACAATACACATAACTGTACTTATTTTGTGCAGGTGAATATATATATATATATATGTGTGTGTGTGTGAAGGTTGGTGACCAAAGGTGCTGGGATAATGACTGTAAGTTCGTGGATTTCATGAACGATTTCAGGAACGAGCGGTGAGCTGTATCCTTGGGAAAGGCACTTCATTTCACGTTCTTCCAGCCAGGACCCTGTAGCAGCTGAGCGTTGGTGCATTTGTCTCTTCCGCCAACTGTTATATCCTGGATCTTTTTGCTTTCAAGAGGATGCCTTTATCTGCTCGCAACTACATAGGCTCCTAAAACGATTACCGAAAGTATGGTACATGCCACCAAGTTATATTCGCATGGAAGTGACGACTAGGGATTTTAGGGATATATATATATGCATGTAAATATGTATGTACTCAGGACTCTGTGTGTGTATGCGTGTGTGTGCGTGTGTGTGTGTGTATGTGTGTGTGCGTGCGTGCGTGCGTGCGTGTGATGCACGCGTATCTTTATTATATCAACGCAGCATTTTTGGTTGAATTTCTTAGTTTAATATTTAATTGCATGCTACCGAAAAAATGTTTCGAAAGGGGAAACGACTCTAGCCTTTTCTGAAAATGTACCATGCAACAAAATAACGTCGTTCTAAGCACACATATATGCCTCAATTGTAAGCTACTGGCGTTAGTCGTATTCCTAAGAAACCAAGTCGTATTCCTGAGAAACCAAGTCATTTGTGGATAACATTAGAAAATCTAATCAATCGAATAGACTTAAAACAGTCTAGTGTTACTTGAATGCAGACTTCAACAGGCACGAAACAACCGCTGGAATGCATACATTCTACTATCTCCGCTACTTTTGCCATCATTTGCCACCGTTGTTTTCTATTCTATCAAAAATGAATAAGAGTGCTTATCAAAATCTCATTTTATTTCTAGGTATAAGCATCCTGTATGTGGAAGAAATCAAGCATAAATAGTTACATCAAACGAGAATTTTAATGGATCAGCTTCTAATTACTAGCCTATGTGCTTTATCAATTCCACATGGTTTTGAAAGCAAGTTTAGTGAGTTCCTTCCGTGTTCTTCGGATGAATATCAAACGCAACAAATTTTATGTCGTATTTTCTTTACTGTTTTTATTCATATGTTACATTGTTATTTCATTTATTGCGTTTCCTCCTAATGAGTTAACTCTTTGTTTCTGATCGCAATTATAAAGAACTGTATCCAGACAAAATATTTTGTATTTTTTTGCCAATATTAAAAGATAGTTAAGGCGGTGAGATGGCAAAATCGTTACCGCTTCGACGAAAATGCTAAGCCGTATTTCGTTCGTCTTTACATTCTCAGTTCAAAGTCCGTTGAGGTCGACTTTCCCTTACATCATTTTGGAGTCGATAAAATAAGTACCATTTGGTTAGTGTAATAAATTTACCCACTCCTCTGTAAAATTACTAGCCTTGTGCCATAATTTAAAACAAAATTAAACAATATTGCTCGACTAAAGGCGGTGCTCTGGCATGGCCGCAGTCAAATGACTGGAACAAGTAAAAGAGTAATACTAGCTAGCAGGTCTTACGTATTGTGTATAAATTACCGCCAATATCCCTGTCAGCTCACATAAAAGAAAGATACAATGGACTGGAATAACTTTAATCATGCGTTTGCTCGGTCACGATTTACTTGGGGCAAAACAACAAACACAATTTGGTGTTAGTCGGTTTGCAACGCAGTATAAAGGAGGATACAATAAAAAATATAGCCCTAGAATGACGGATAAAAAGGGGTGATTAAATGAAACATCTTCAATCACGGCTTATTTATTTCATGGTTTTATTGGTGAGAATTACAAAGACTGTCGGTCATATTTTAGAAATCAAAAACAGATAGACTGGATTATTTCCACGTGTGTGTGTGTGCCTCTGTGTGTGAACATGTGTGTACGCGCGAGCAA
Source organism: Octopus bimaculoides (assembly GCF_001194135.2). Classification (NCBI taxonomy): domain Eukaryota; kingdom Metazoa; phylum Mollusca; class Cephalopoda; order Octopoda; family Octopodidae; genus Octopus; species Octopus bimaculoides. The sequence goes on along the minus strand of NC_068988.1, from coordinate 39,648,799 downwards.
GTATGAGGCTAAAACTATTTTGCTTGCTCTCTACCTCTCTCTCTATCTATCTATCTACCTCTCTTTTTCTCTCTCTCTTAACCTCTCTCTCTCTCTCTCTCTCTCTCTCTCTCTCTCTCTCTCTCTCTCTCTCTCTCTCTCTCTCTCTCTCTCTCTCTCTCTCTCTCTCTCTCTCTCTCTCTCTGGCCGCGGCCATTAACTCGCAATAAAACTCTTTTATTTTAAGGATGTCTAACAAGTCATTGCAATTCACTGATACATGAAGGAGGACACACACACACTCATACATATACAGTGTGCTGTATATATGTGTGGGGGTGAGCACGTGCGTGCGTATGTGTGTGTGACAATGTGTATGTGACAGTGATGTGCATGAGTGTTTGTAGGTAATATATGTATGTATTTATTCATAATATATATGTATATGTATACACATATGTATGTGCATGTATGTAGATTTACACTGCACAGCCATCAGTGCTAACGTTCTCTTGAGTAATGTTGTATGTGAGTGGAAATTGATCGACAGAAACGATAATCAGTCATGTATATATAAGTGTATGTCTGTGTGTGTGTGTATGTGTACGTGTGTGTGTGTGTGTGTGTGTGTGTATACACACACGAGCTGGTATCAAAAAGTTTCCGGACTAGTCCTGTTGGGCACCGACAGATGGCAGCACATAGTTGCGTGCGCAGTGAGAGCTTGCAGTGACCTTCACTAGGCAGTGTTTCGAGTAACACAGCTGTGTTTACTTCTTATGTTTTCTTTTTTTTTTTTTGTGGTCACC